>NC_052946.1:42218311-42508297 GCF_013358895.1 Oreochromis aureus | reverse complement strand
TTATTATTTCATTGATTTGGTTAAATCCCTGACAATCCCAGCTGACTCTTTTCTTTTTTTAGTATTGATATTGATAGTCTATACACTAACATAGACATTGCAGCGGGATTGCAGGCGGTAAGAGATATTTCAGAAGTATCCTGATGCCAAGAGACCGGATAAAGAGATCTTAGAACTTTTGGAGATCAATCTTAGACGTAATGACTTTGAGTTTGATGGAGACTTTTATCTGCAGATTAAAGGGACGGCAATGGGGAAACGGTTCGCGCCCGCTTATGCCAATATTTTTATGGCTAAGTGGGAGGCAGAGGCCTTGGAGAAGTGCCCGAGGAAGCCTCTCCATTATTTACGGTACCTCGACGACATATGGGGCGTGTGGACGATTCGAAACCTGATTTTGAGGAATTCATTAGGACTTTGAATGCACATGATTGGTCGATACAATGTAAATATGAATTGGATGATAAAAATTGATTTTTGGACACTACGGTGTATAAAGGACCAAATTTTGAAGTGCATAATAAATTAGATATAAAAGTATTCTTTAAAAGACTGATACACATGCACTACTGTACAAAACTAGTTTCCACCCTCGTCATGTATAGAGGTATCGTAAAGGCTCAACTACTTCGATTTCATAGGATTTGCACGAGACGGGAAGACTTCAAGGAAGCAGTCAAGGAATTGTTTGTCGCTTTGAGAAAGAGAGGATACTCGTCAATTTTTAAGACAGTGCTTGAGATCCTTTTGGACCAGAAAGAGGCACTGGAAGGATCGTATCCCCCTCATAACCACATATTCGTTATTTAATGTTCAAATGCATAAGAAGTTGAAAGAAAATTTTGATTCTCTAATGATAAACACAGGAGTTTTGCCAAACAGGACAGTGATTTCCGCGTACAGGCGAAATAAAAACTTAAAAGACTACTTGGTCAGAGCAAGGCTGACAAGTCAGCAATTTTTGAAGCCAACAGTGTTGTTAGGCACTTTCTGTTCCTTGACCTTTGTCAAAAACAGGGTCAAGAAGACAATTTTTCCTGTACGGCAGAAATTCCATACAATCCACAAATTGCGTATATTTGATCTTTTGTGTGAAATGTGGTATGCAATATGTAGGAGAGACTAAGAATTGATTTCATTGAGGATGACACAACATCGTTATAATATTAAAAATCGTAAAGAAAGGCAAACTCCATTAGTGGAACACTTTATTAATCATAGCTATAAGTCTCTGAGAGTTGCTGGTTTGGAAAGGAATGCCCTATGGACGGATTGGGAGAGAAAGAAGGTTGAGAGGAGATGGATTTATTGGTTGGATACTAAAGAACCAGATGGGTTAAACATTAGATTTCGTGAATTGGATATTGACGGACTAGATTGATGGGGGACGATGATTAGTGGATTGGGATGGCGGGTTTGGCGTGATCGGGCGGGACTTCCTGTCTTGCCGACCCCTGACCTGAACTTAGGCCCTAACCTTAACCATTCCACCTTATGCGTGAACCCCATCCCCGATCTGAGCCCCAACCATATATCTTTATGACAGCCCTACCCTGACGACTGGCCCTAACCACAACCCCACCCTTACATCTGGCCCTAACCCTAACCACACCCCACCCCAGCCCCTAACCCTAACCTTCTCCCCCTACCCCATTTTAGCTCACCCCCATCCTAACCCTTTTTGGGAGGATAGGGAGAGGAAGGGGTCCAATATTTACAAGGGGTCATCAATTTGAATACTTAATAAGGTTGATAACATTGGGGAGAACATCATACAATTCATGGGGGTATTAATTGAATTCATAGCTTAATTTTAATAATTTAGGGTATTATGGGATTAAAAATTTTATGTTGGTAGTATAAACACAAGGGGCATACATGATTTGGGGTTTAAAAATTTACAAGTTAAAATTTAAGGTGTAATAACATTTAACATAAACATTGGGATTAAAAATTAATATTAAAAATTTCATATTAAATTGGACTTTAAATATTACATATAAAAATGATTTGGGCCTACAGTAATTTAGTACATAGTGTGAAATATTATAATTCATGAAGAAAGCAATTTTACAATCGATGGGAAAGGGCTATTTACATAGGAAGGAAATTCGGATAAAAAAGACGAACGAAAAATCTAACTGGAACAGAGGGTATAAAAGGAGCTGACACACACAGAGAGGGCATTTCGCCTTGAGACACAGAAGGAGCAACATCAGAGACTAGACAAACACACAGAAGTTTGTTTTGTTGATTTTTGTGCCACAGCCTGAAGAAGGCCCTTTTCAGGGCCGAAACGTCACAAGCGGCACAAATTAAAATTTGATTTCATTTAATTTCATTTACTTCAATTTCATTTTCAATTCATAACTACAAAACTAATAAAGAATAAAAACAACAAAACTTTTATTTCATTTTATTTTATTTTATTTATTACAACTTTTATTTTTTGATTACTTATATAACAAAGGCGACATTATTAATATATAACAAAGGCGACACCACAACAACAAAACTCAACACACTATATAAATAAACAAAACAAAACAACAACACACTAAAAAAAGTCCATCGGGCTCGATGGCTTTTTTTGATGATGAGGATGGGTGGACGGTGGTCCGTCGTGGGAGGCGCCAGCGGCGTCCCTGGGCGGTCCAACTTCCAGCAGCAGCGGGTCACCTGGGGATGGACCGCACGCCCTCCTGCCTTCGAAAGAGGGGGGAGGAGTCAGTTTTCAATCCCTAATCGGCCTGTGCCTCCCTCGGGTTCTCGATTCCGTGGCTCTGGTCCTCCAGCCCGATCCTATGCTGATGTGGTTCGCCGAGGACGACCTCAAGATGAACCGAGAGTGACTGCTTCCTACTACCGGAGACCCAGATTAAACTGGGATCGCCAGTGGAGACCGCAGCCAAGATGGCAGCAGCAACAGGAACCAATGGACCAGGACAAGCTGCAATTGGTTCGCAAGCTGCACACGGTGATCAGATTGGTGCATCACCTTCAGAATGTGACTCCCAAGGACGGGAGAGAGGAACCACGGATGATTGTCCGTATGGTGGAGAACTTGGCCTCCATGATCAAGCCAGCCTTGCCAACACCTGAAACGCTGGACTTGATCCTGGGCAATGCTAAGAATTGGGGTACACTACCCTCATGATTTTGGAGGAGCACTACTCCAAGCAGATTGATGTGATGAGGGAGAGTTGGCCGAGGAGATGAGTCTGGACTGGAAAGAATGTTTCCAGATGGCCGTGAGGAGAGCTCGTAGAGACCTACCCCACATCACACAAGAAGTGCTGGACCACGCAGAGGCCCTGGTGACGGCATGCGCGGCCACAGCTACGGAAAGGGTGCCTCAGCCGGCTGGCAGGGAGGCAACAGAGGACGTGGAGAGGGGTTTGGTGCATGAGGAAGCACGGCCTCCTCCAAGGACAGTTGAGATGGCTCAACAGACAGACCCTCAACCCCTGAAGCAGCGGGTTTCGGTCCAAGTCCTCAGGCCTGCGGAATTGCGGCAGGAGATGGGGACAATGACAGAAGAGAGATCCTACTGGACACCAGCTCCGAGTCAGGCAATCCAGCAGGAAGCTCAGGTACAGGAGGAAGCCCGGCCGGCTTCTCCTTTGCAGCAGAGACCGCCTGCACTCAGGGGTGCAAGACAGGGTTGTGTGATTCCTGAGTCCAATTTTCTGTTGGAGTTGGAGGAGCTTGATTCTTCCCACGAGGGTGGTCAGGGTTCACAGCAAGCTCTGGTCGTAGGGGAAAGTCCACGTGATTCCCTGCTGGAAGAGAGAGAAGAGGAGGTTAGACAGGACAGAACACCCGTCTTAGTACCTACCTCACAGAGGTCAAGGGAGGATCCAGGGTCTCCGATAATGCACAGGATGATGCAGGGAGGAGCCTGGGCATGGATAGTTCGTCTGAGCAGCAGAACCTGACCTCAACCCCAAAGCAATACTATTCTGTCAAACGGCATATTCACACAGAGAGAAAGATGATTGATTGGGGCTGAGCATTCGGAAAAAGTGGGTCTTCCTGGGGACTCCAATCTCGCAAGGTTTCCCCGCACATGTGTTGCCGGACCTGCAGGTAGACAGCTTTCCCGGGCCAACTTCCGACATGCTCAAGCACTGGTTAGAAAAGCCACCATTCATTCAAATGTAGAGAAGGTGGTCTTGGCGCTCGGGTTGAACAACAAGAATCAAGGTGCAAAAGAAACAGCAATCAAGCAGATGTTAGGGGCCGTCAGAGCAGCGAAGAACCGGTTCCCTTTCTCTGAAATATGGATTCCTCTCATTAACTTTTCCTCAGGCCTGAGCAGGGAGGAAATCCAGACACTCACGACCATGAACGCCACATTTCTAGGAATTTGCCTTTCATCCCCAAGTTGTCGGAGAACGATTTCAGGACAGAGAGGATGACATCCATTGGACCAGGACTACAGCGAGAGCCATGTTTAGACACTGGGTCTCGTTTTTAAACTTGAGGTCCCCTTAAGCCTGGCCCAGGGGGGCAGAAGGGCTCCAGCCCTTGTGTCACAAAATGTGGTCAATCTGGCCAAAAACTTCACCCTTACGAGGGCACAATTTGCTTTGTTGAACAGAGGCCTGTCTTTCGTGCCAATGATTGGACTTCACAAAATCAAAAGACAACACTTCAATTGGATGTTCAGAATTACCATAGGCGTATCAAATTGGCGGCCTACTTCAAAGGCTCACAGAACAGAGCGATTCCACCATTTGTGGGTACATCTACTTGGGAACCGCCACTAGACAAGTTGCCACCTGAGATTGGTTTATTAGTTGATAAGGATAAAAACATGTTAGATTCCGGGTTTAAAGTTGTTAAGAAAGCTCCGAACTTATCAGTGGCAGAGGTGAAAGCCTTGAGAGAGTTGATGGGCAACAAGACTATTGTCATCAAGCCAGCTGATAAAGGGAGCGCGGTTATATTGTCTAGGAGCAGTATGTGACAGAGGTTAAAAGACAGTTGTCGGATAGTATTTATTATAAAAAGTTAAAAGAGCCAATTTATTTACAGACTATTCCTATGGTGAGTAGGATTTTAGATGACCTTTACAATAAAAGGGTGATAAATAAAAAACAGAGTTCATATTTGAAAGGAGAGGGGCAACCACGGCCCAGAAGGTTCTACATTCTGCCTAAAATCCACAAAGAACCTGAAAAGTGGACAGTTCCCCATGAAATCCCGCCAGGCAGACCCATTGTCTCCGATTGCGTAGCGAGACCTACCAGACAGCTGAGTTTATTGATTTTTATTTGAATCCGCTTTCTATTAGGCATCCGTCCTATGTTAAGGATAGTTATTATTTCATTGATTTGGTTAAATCCCTGACAATCCCAGCTGACTCTTTTCTTTTTAGTATTGATATTGATAGTCTATACACTAACATAGACATTGCAGCGGGATTGCAGGCGGTAAGAGATATTTCAGAAGTATCCTGATGCCAAGAGACCGGATAAAGAGATCTTAGAACTTTTGGAGATCAATCTTAGACGTAATGACTTTGAGTTTGATGGAGACTTTTATCTGCAGATTAAAGGGACGGCAATGGGGAAACGGTTCGCGCCGCTTATGCCAATATTTTTATGGCTAAGTGGGAGGCAGAGGCCTTGGAGAAGTGCCCGAGGAAGCCTCTCCATTATTTACGGTACCTCGACGACATATGGGGCGTGTGGACGATTCGAAACCTGATTTTGAGGAATTCATTAGGACTTTGAATGCACATGATTGGTCGATACAATGTAAATATGAATTGGATGATAAAAAAATTGATTTTTTGGACACTACGGTGTATAAAGGACCAAATTTTGAAGTGCATAATAAATTAGATATAAAAGTATTCTTTAAAAGACTGATACACATGCACTACTGTACAAAACTAGTTTCCACCTCGCCATACGATAGAGGTATCGTAAAGGCTCAACTACTTCGATTTCATAGGATTTGCACGAGACGGAAGACTTCAAGGAAGCAGTCAAGGAATTGTTTGTCGCTTTGAGAAAGAGAGGATACTCACAATTTTTAAGACAGTGCTTGAGATCCTTTTGGACCAGAAAGAGGCACTGGAAGGGGATCGTATCCCCTCATAACCACATATTCGTTATTTAATGTTCAAATGCATAAGAAGTTGAAAGAAAATTTTGATTCTCTAATGATAAACACAGGAGTTTTGCCAAACAGGACAGTGATTTCCGCAGACAGGCGAAATAAAAACTTAAAAGACTACTTGGTCAGAGCAAGGCTGACAAGTCAGCAATTTTTGAAGCCAACAGTGTTGTTAGGCACTTTCTGTTCCTTGACCTTTGTCAAAAACAGGGTCAAGAAGACAATTTTTCCTGTACGGCAGAAATTCACGCCACAATCCACAAATTATGATATTTGATCTTTTGTGTGAAATGTGGTATGCAATATGTAGGAGAGACTAAGAATTGATTTCATTGAGGATGACACAACATCGTTATAATATTAAAAATCGTAAAGAAAGGCAAACTCCATTAGTGGAACACTTTATTAATCATAGCTATAAGTCTCTGAGAGTTGCTGGTTTGGAAAGGAATGCCCTATGGACGGATTGGGAGAGAAAGAAGGTTGAGAGGAGATGGATTTATTGGTTGGATACTAAAGAACCAGATGGGTTAAACATTAGATTTCGTGAATTGGATATTGACGGACTAGATTGATGGGGGACGATGATTAGTGGATTGGGATGGCCGGGTTTGGCGTGATCGGGCGGGACTTCCTGTCTTGCCGACCCCTGACCTGAACTTAGGCCCTAACCTTAACCATTCCACCTTGGGAACCCCATCCCCGATCTGAGCCCCAACCATATATCTTTATGACAGCCCTACCCTGACGACTGGCCCTAACCACAACCCCACCCTTACATCTGGCCCCAACCCTAACCACACCCCCACCCCAGCCCTAACCCTAACCTTCTCCCCTACCCCATTTTAGCTCACCCCCATCCTAACCCTTTTTGGGAGGATAGGGAGAGGAGGGTCCAATATTTACAAGGGGTCATCAATTTGAATACTTAATAAGGTTGATAACATTGGGGAGAACATCATACAATTCATGGGGTATTAATTGAATTCATAGCTTAATTTTAATAATTTAGGGTATTATGGGATTAAAAATTTATGTTGGTAGTATAAACACAAGGGGCATACATGATTTGGGGGTTTAAAATTTACAAGTTAAAATTTAAGGTGTAATAACATTTAACATAAACATTGGGATTAAAATTAATATTAAAAATTTCATATTAAATTGGACTTTAAATATTACATATAAAATGATTTGGGCCTACAGTAATTTAGTACATAGTGTGAAATATTATAATTCATGAAGAAAGCAATTTTACAATCGATGGGAAAGGGCTATTTACATAGGAAGGAAATTGGATAAAAAGACGAACGAAAAATCTAACTGGAACAGAGGGTATAAAAGGAGCTGACACACACAGAGAGGGCATTTCGCCTTGAGACACAGAAGGAGCAACATCAGAGACTAGACAAACACACAGAAGTTTGTTTTGTTGATTTTTGTGCCACAGCCTGAAGAAGGCCCTTTTCAGGGCCGAAACGTCACAAGCGGCACAAATTAAAATTTGATTTCATTTAATTTCATTTACTTCAATTTCATTTTCAATTCATAACTACAAAACTAATAAAGAATAAAAACAACAAAACTTTTATTTCATTTTATTTTATTTTATTTATTACAACTTTTATTTTTTGATTACTTATATAACAAAGGCGACATTATTAATATATAACAAAGGCGACACCACAACAACAAAACTCAACACACTATATAAATAAACAAAAAAACAAAACAACAACACACTAAAAAGTCCATCGGGCTCGATGGCTTTTTTTTGATGATGAGGATGGGTGGACGGTGGTCCGTCGTGGGAGGCGCCAGCGGCGCCCTGGGCGGTCCAACTTCCAGCAGCAGCGGTCACCTGGGGATGGACCGTGCACGCCCTCCTGCCTTCGAAAGAGGGGAGGAGTCAGTTTTCAATCCCTAATCGGCCTGTGCCTCCCTCGGTTCTCGATTCCGTGGCTCTGGTCCTCCAGCCCGATCCTATGCTGATGTGGTTCGCCGAGGACGACCTCAAGATGAACCGAGAGTGACTGCTTCCTACTACCGGAGACCCAGATTAAACTGGGATCGCCAGTGGAGACCGCAGCCAAGATGGCAGCAGCAACAGGAACCAATGGACCAGGACAAGCTGCAATTGGTTCGCAAGCTGCACACGGTGATCAGATTGGTGCATCACCTTCAGAATGTGACTCCCAAGGACGGGAGAGAGGAACCACGGATGATTGTCCGTATGGTGGAGAACTTGGCCTCCATGATCAAGCCAGCCTTGCCAACACCTGAAACGCTGGACTTGATCCTGGGCAATGCTAAGAATTGGGGTACACTACCCTCATGATTTTGGAGGAGCACTACTCCAAGCAGATTGATGTGATGAGGGAGAGTTGGCCGAGGAGATGAGTCTGGACTGGAAAGAATGTTTCCAGATGGCCGTGAGGAGAGCTCAGAGAGACCTACCCCACATCACACAAGAAGTGCTGGACCACGCAGAGGCCCTGGTGACGGCATGCGCGCCACAGCTACGGAAAGGGTGCCTCAGCCGGCTGGCAGGGAGGCAACAGAGGACGTGGAGAGGGGTTTGGTGCATGAGGAAGCACGGCCTCCTCCAAGGACAGTTGAGATGGCTCAACAGACAGACCCTCAACCCCTGAAGCAGCGGGTTTCGGGTCCAAGTCCTCAGGCCTCATGGAATTGCGGCAGGAGATGGGGACAATGACAGAAGAGAGATCCTACTGGACACCAGCTCCGAGTCAGGCAATCCAGCAGGAAGCTCAGGTACAGGAGGAAGCCCG
The DNA here is from genome assembly GCF_013358895.1 of Oreochromis aureus. Classification (NCBI taxonomy): domain Eukaryota; kingdom Metazoa; phylum Chordata; class Actinopteri; order Cichliformes; family Cichlidae; genus Oreochromis; species Oreochromis aureus. Next base: position 42,499,376 of record NC_052946.1, on the reverse strand, counting down.
GCCGGCTTCTCCTTTGCAGCAGAGACCGCCTGCACCAGGGGTGCAAGACAGGGTTGTGTGATTCCTGAGTCCAATTTTCTGTTGGAGTTGGAGGAGCTTGATTCTTCCCACGAGGGTGGTCAGGGTTCACAGCAAGCTCTGGTCGTAGGGGAAAGTCCACGTGATTCCCTGCTGGAAGAGAGAGAAGAGGAGGTTAGACAGGACAGAACACCCGTCTTAGTACCTACCTCACAGAGGTCAAGGGAGGATCCAGGGTCTCCCGATAATGCACAGGATGATGCAGGGAGGAGCCTGGGCATGGATAGTTCGTCTGAGCAGCAGAACCTGACCTCAACCCCAAAGCAATACTATTCTGTCAAACGGCATATTCACACAGAGAGAAAGATGATTGATTGGGGGCTGAGCATTCGGAAAAAGTGGGTCTTCCTGGGGGACTCCAATCTCGCAAGGTTTCCCGCACATGTGTTGCCGGACCTGCAGGTAGACAGCTTTCCCGGGGCCAACTTCCGACATGCTCAAGCACTGGTTAGAAAAGCCACCATTCATTCAAATGTAGAGAAGGTGGTCTTGGCGTTCGGGTTGAACAACAAGAATCAAGGTGCAAAAGAAACAGCAATCAAGCAGATGTTAGGGGCCAGAGCAGCGAAGAACCGGTTCCCTTTCTCTGAAATATGGATTCCTCTCATTAACTTTTCCTCAGGCCTGAGCAGGAGGAAATCCAGACACTCACGACCATGAACGCCACATTTCTAGGAATTTGCCTTTCATCCCCAAGTTGTCGGAGAACGATTTCAGGACAGAGAGGGATGACATCCATTGGACCAGGACTACAGCGAGAGCCATGTTTAGACACTGGGTCTCGTTTTTAAACTTGAGGTCCCCTTAAGCCTGGCCCAGGGGGGGCAGAAGGGGCTCCAGCCCCTTGTGTCACAAAATGTGGTCAATCTGGCCAAAAACTTCACCCTTACGAGGGCACAATTTGCTTTGTTGAACAGAGGCCTGTCTTTCGTGCCAATGATTGGACTTCACAAAATCAAAAGACAACACTTCAATTGGATGTTCAGAATTACCATAGGCGTATCAAATTGGCGGCCTACTTCAAAGGCTCACAGAACAGAGCGATTCCACCATTTGTGGGTACATCTACTTGGGAACCGCCACTAGACAAGTTGCCACCTGAGATTGGTTTATTAGTTGATAAGGATAAAAACATGTTAGATTCCGGGTTTAAAGTTGTTAAGAAAGCTCCGAACTTATCAGTGGCAGAGGTGAAAGCCTTGAGAGAGTTGATGGGCAACAAGACTATTGTCATCAAGCCAGCTGATAAAGGGAGCGCGGTGGTTATATTGTCTAGGGAGCAGTATGTGACAGAGGTTAAAAGACAGTTGTCGGATAGTATTTATTATAAAAAGTTAAAAGAGCCAATTTATTTACAGACTATTCCTATGGTGAGTAGGATTTTAGATGACCTTTACAATAAAAGGGTGATAAATAAAAAACAGAGTTCATATTTGAAAGGAGAGGGGCAACCACGGCCCAGAAGGTTCTACATTCTGCCTAAAATCCACAAAGAACCTGAAAAGTGGACAGTTCCCCATGAAATCCCGCCAGGCAGACCCATTGTCTCCGATTGCGGTAGCGAGACCTACCAGACAGCTGAGTTTATTGATTTTTATTTGAATCCGCTTTCTATTAGGCATCCGTCCTATGTTAAGGATAGTTATTATTTCATTGATTTGGTTAAATCCCTGACAATCCCAGCTGACTCTTTTCTTTTTAGTATTGATATTGATAGTCTATACACTAACATAGACATTGCAGCGGGATTGCAGGCGGTAAGAGAGATATTTCAGAAGTATCCTGATGCCAAGAGACCGGATAAAGAGATCTTAGAACTTTTGGAGATCAATCTTAGACGTAATGACTTTGAGTTTGATGGAGACTTTTATCTGCAGATTAAAGGGACGGCAATGGGGAAACGGTTCGCGCCCGCTTATGCCAATATTTTTATGGCTAAGTGGGAGGCAGAGGCCTTGGAGAAGTGCCCGAGGAAGCCTCTCCATTATTTACGGTACCTCGACGACATATGGGGCGTGTGGACGTATTCGAAACCTGATTTTGAGGAATTCATTAGGACTTTGAATGCACATGATTGGTCGATACAATGTAAATATGAATTGGATGATAAAAAAATTGATTTTTTGGACACTACGGTGTATAAAGGACCAAATTTTGAAGTGCATAATAAATTAGATATAAAAGTATTCTTTAAAAAGACTGATACACATGCACTACTGTACAAAACTAGTTTCCACCCTCGTCATACGTATAGAGGTATCGTAAAGGCTCAACTACTTCGATTTCATAGGATTTGCACGAGACGGGAAGACTTCAAGGAAGCAGTCAAGGAATTGTTTGTCGCTTTGAGAAAGAGAGGATACTCTCAAATTTTTAAGACAGTGCTTGAGATCCTTTTGGACCAGAAAGAGGCACTGGAAGGGGATCGTATCCCCTCATAACCACATATTCGTTATTTAATGTTCAAATGCATAAGAAGTTGAAAGAAAATTTTGATTCTCTAATGATAAACACAGGAGTTTTGCCAAACAGGACAGTGATTTCCGCACAGGCGAAATAAAAACTTAAAAGACTACTTGGTCAGAGCAAGGCTGACAAGTCAGCAATTTTTGAAGCCAACAGTGTTGTTAGGCACTTTCTGTTCCTTGACCTTTGTCAAAAACAGGGTCAAGAAGACAATTTTTCCTGTACGGCAGAAATTCACGCCACAATCCACAAATTATGATATTTGATCTTTTGTGTGAAATGTGGTATGCAATATGTAGGAGAGACTAAGAATTGATTTCATTGAGGATGACACAACATCGTTATAATATTATAAAAATCGTAAAGAAAGGCAAACTCCATTAGTGGAACACTTTATTAATCATAGCTATAAGTCTCTGAGAGTTGCTGGTTTGGAAAGGAATGCCCTATGGACGGATTGGGAGAGAAAGAAGGTTGAGAGGAGATGGATTTATTGGTTGGATACTAAAGAACCAGATGGGTTAAACATTAGATTTCGGTGAATTGGATATTGACGGACTAGATTGATGGGGGGACGATGATTAGTGGATTGGGATGGCCGGGTTTGGCGTGATCGGGCGGGACTTCCTGTCTTGCCGACCCCTGACCTGAACTTAGGCCCTAACCTTAACCATTCCACCTTGCGTGGAACCCCATCCCCGATCTGAGCCCCAACCATATATCTTTATGACAGCCCTACCCTGACGACTGGCCCTAACCACAACCCCACCCTTACATCTGGCCCTAACCCTAACCACACCCCCACCCCCAGCCCTAACCCTAACCTTCTCCCCCCTACCCCATTTTAGCCCACCCCCCCATCCTAACCCTTTTTGGGAGGATAGGGAGAGGGAGGGGTCCAATATTTACAAGGGGTCATCAATTTGAATACTTAATAAGGTTGATAACATTGGGGAGAACATCATACAATTCATGGGGGTATTAATTGAATTCATAGCTTAATTTTAATAATTTAGGGTATTATGGGATTAAAAATTTTATGTTGGTAGTATAAACACAAGGGGCATACATGATTTGGGGGTTTAAAAATTTACAAGTTAAAATTTAAGGTGTAATAACATTTAACATAAACATTGGGATTAAAAATTAATATTAAAAATTTCATATTAAATTGGACTTTAAATATTACATATAAAAATGATTTGGGCCTACAGTAATTTAGTACATAGTGTGAAATATTATAATTCATGAAGAAAGCAATTTTACAATCGATGGGAAAGGGCTATTTACATAGGAAGGAAATTGGATAAAAAGACGAACGAAAAATCTAACTGGAACAGAGGGTATAAAAGGAGCTGACACACACAGAGAGGGCATTTCGCCTTGAGACACAGAAGGAGCAACATCAGAGACTAGACAAACACACAGAAGTTTGTTTTGTTGATTTTTGTGCCACAGCCTGAAGAAGGCCCTTTTCAGGGCCGAAACGTCACAAGCGGCACAAATTAAAATTTGATTTCATTTAATTTCATTTACTTCAATTTCATTTTCAATTCATAACTACAAAACTAATAAAGAATAAAAACAACAAAACTTTTATTTCATTTTATTTTATTTTATTTATTACAACTTTTATTTTTGATTACTTATATAACAAAGGCGACATTATTAATATATAACAAAGGCGACACCACAACAACAAAACTCAACACACTATATAAATAAACAAAACAAAACAACAACACACTAAAAAGTCCATCGGGCTCGATGGCTTTTTTTTTGATGATGAGGATGGGTGGACGGTGGTCCGTCGTGGGAGGCGCCAGCGGCGCCCTGGGCGGTCCAACTTCCAGCAGCAGCGGGTCACCTGGGGATGGACCGTGCACGCCCTCCTGCCTTCGAAAGAGGGGAGGAGTCAGTTTTCAATCCCTAATCGGCCTGTGCCTCCCTCGGGTTCTCGATTCCGTGGCTCTGGTCCTCCAGCCCGATCCTATGCTGATGTGGTTCGCCGAGGACGACCTCAAGATGAACCGAGAGTGACTGCTTCCTACTACCGGAGACCCAGATTAAACTGGGATCGCCAGTGGAGACCGCAGCCAAGATGGCAGCAGCAACAGGAACCAATGGACCAGGACAAGCTGCAATTGGTTCGCAAGCTGCACACGGTGATCAGATTGGTGCATCACCTTCAGAATGTGACTCCCAAGGACGGGAGAGAGGAACCACGGATGATTGTCCGTATGGTGGAGAACTTGGCCTCCATGATCAAGCCAGCCTTGCCAACACCTGAAACGCTGGACTTGATCCTGGGCAATGCTAAGAATTGGGGTACACTACCCTCATGATTTTGGAGGAGCACTACTCCAAGCAGATTGATGTGATGAGGGAGAGTTGGCCGAGGAGATGAGTCTGGACTGGAAAGAATGTTTCCAGATGGCCGTGAGGAGAGCTCAGTGAGAGACCTACCCCACATCACACAAGAAGTGCTGGACCACGCAGAGGCCCTGGTGACGGCATGCGCGGCCACAGCTACGAAAAGGGTGCCTCAGCCGGCTGGCAGGGAGGCAACAGAGGACGTGGAGAGGGGTTTGGTGCATGAGGAAGCACGGCCTCCTCCAAGGACAGTTGAGATGGCTCAACAGACAGACCCTCAACCCCTGAAGCAGCGGGTTTCGTCCAAGTCCTCAGGCCTGCGGAATTGCGGCAGGAGATGGGGACAATGACAGAAGAGAGATCCTACTGGACACCAGCTCCGAGTCAGGCAATCCAGCAGGAAGCTCAGGTACAGGAGGAAGCCCGGCCGGCTTCTCCTTTGCAGCAGAGACCGCCTGCACTAGGGGTGCAAGACAGGGTTGTGTGATTCCTGAGTCCAATTTTCTGTTGGAGTTGGAGGAGCTTGATTCTTCCCACGAGGGTGGTCAGGGTTCACAGCAAGCTCTGGTCGTAGGGGAAAGTCCACGTGATTCCCTGCTGGAAGAGAGAGAAGAGGAGGTTAGACAGGACAGAACACCCGTCTTAGTACCTACCTCACAGAGGTCAAGGGAGGATCCAGGGTCTCCCGATAATGCACAGGATGATGCAGGGAGGAGCCTGGGCATGGATAGTTCGTCTGAGCAGCAGAACCTGACCTCAACCCCAAAGCAATACTATTCTGTCAAACGGCATATTCACACAGAGAGAAAGATGATTGATTGGGGCTGAGCATTCGGAAAAAGTGGGTCTTCCTGGGGACTCCAATCTCGCAAGGTTTCCCGCACATGTGTTGCCGGACCTGCAGGTAGACAGCTTTCCCGGGCCAACTTCCGACATGCTCAAGCACTGGTTAGAAAAGCCACCATTCATTCAAATGTAGAGAAGGTGGTCTTGGCGTCAAGGTTGAACAACAAGAATCAAGGTGCAAAAGAAACAGCAATCAAGCAGATGTTAGGGGCATTCAGAGCAGCGAAGAACCGGTTCCCTTTCTCTGAAATATGGATTCCTCTCATTAACTTTTCCTCAGGCCTGAGCAGGAGGAAATCCAGACACTCACGACCATGAACGCCACATTTCTAGGAATTTGCCTTTCATCCCCAAGTTGTCGGAGAACGATTTCAGGACAGAGAGGATGACATCCATTGGACCAGGACTACAGCGAGAGCCATGTTTAGACACTGGGTCTCGTTTTTAAACTTGAGGTCCCCTTAAGCCTGGCCCAGGGGGGCAGAAGGGCTCCAGCCCCTTGTGTCACAAAATGTGGTCAATCTGGCCAAAACTTCACCCTTACGAGGGCACAATTTGCTTTGTTGAACAGAGGCCTGTCTTTCGTGCCAATGATTGGACTTCACAAAATCAAAAGACAACACTTCAATTGGATGTTCAGAATTACCATAGGCGTATCAAATTGGCGGCCTACTTCAAAGGCTCACAGAACAGAGCGATTCCACCATTTGTGGGTACATCTACTTGGGAACCGCCACTAGACAAGTTGCCACCTGAGATTGGTTTATTAGTTGATAAGGATAAAAACATGTTAGATTCCGGTTTAAAGTTGTTAAGAAAGCTCCGAACTTATCAGTGGCAGAGGTGAAAGCCTTGAGAGAGTTGATGGGCAACAAGACTATTGTCATCAAGCCAGCTGATAAAGGGAGCGGTGGTTATATTGTCTAGGAGCAGCAGTATGTGACAGAGGTTAAAAGACAGTTGTCGGATAGTATTTATTATAAAAAGTTAAAAGAGCCAATTTATTTACAGACTATTCCTATGGTGAGTAGGATTTTAGATGACCTTTACAATAAAAGGGTGATAAATAAAAACAGAGTTCATATTTGAAAGGAGAGGGGCAACCACGGCCCAGAAGGTTCTACATTCTGCCTAAAATCCACAAAGAACCTGAAAAGTGGACAGTTCCCCATGAAATCCCGCCAGGCAGACCCATTGTCTCCGATTGCGGTAGCGAGACCTACCAGACAGCTGAGTTTATTGATTTTTATTTGAATCCGCTTTCTATTAGGCATCCGTCCTATGTTAAGGATAGTTATTATTTCATTGATTTGGTTAAATCCCTGACAATCCCAGCTGACTCTTTTCTTTTTAGTATTGATATTGATAGTCTATACACTAACATAGACATTGCAGCGGGATTGCAGGCGGTAAGAGAGATATTTCAGAAGTATCCTGATGCCAAGAGACCGGATAAAGAGATCTTAGAACTTTTGGAGATCAATCTTAGACGTAATGACTTTGAGTTTGATGGAGACTTTTATCTGCAGATTAAAGGGACGGCAATGGGGAACGGTTCGCGCCGCTTATGCCAATATTTTTATGGCTAAGTGGGAGGCAGAGGCCTTGGAGAAGTGCCCGAGGAAGCCTCTCCATTATTTACGGTACCTCGACGACATATGGGGCGTGTGGACGTATTCGAAACCTGATTTTGAGGAATTCATTAGGACTTTGAATGCACATGATTGGTCGATACAATGTAAATATGAATTGGATGATAAAAAAATTGATTTTTGGACACTACGGTGTATAAAGGACCAAATTTTGAAGTGCATAATAAATTAGATATAAAAGTATTCTTTAAAAAGACTGATACACATGCACTACTGTACAAAACTAGTTTCCACCCTCGTCATACGTATAGAGGTATCGTAAAGGCTCAACTACTTCGATTTCATAGGATTTGCACGAGACGGGAAGACTTCAAGGAAGCAGTCAAGGAATTGTTTGTCGCTTTGAGAAAGAGAGGATACTCTCGTCAATTTTTAAGACAGTGCTTGAGATCCTTTTGGACCAGAAAGAGGCACTGGAAGGGGATCGTATCCCCTCATAACCACATATTCGTTATTTAATGTTCAAATGCATAAGAAGTTGAAAGAAAATTTTGATTCTCTAATGATAAACACAGGAGTTTTGCCAAACAGGACAGTGATTTCCGCACAGGCGCGAAATAAAAACTTAAAAGACTACTTGGTCAGAGCAAGGCTGACAAGTCAGCAATTTTTGAAGCCAACAGTGTTGTTAGGCACTTTCTGTTCCTTGACCTTTGTCAAAAACAGGGTCAAGAAGACAATTTTTCCTGTACGGCAGAAATTCACGCCACAATCCACAAATTATGATATTTGATCTTTTGTGTGAAATGTGGTATGCAATATGTAGGAGAGACTAAGAATTCGATTTCATTGAGGATGACACAACATCGTTATAATATTAAAATCGTAAAGAAAGGCAAACTCCATTAGTGGAACACTTTATTAATCATAGCTATAAGTCTCTGAGAGTTGCTGGTTTGGAAAGGAATGCCCTATGGACGGATTGGGAGAGAAAGAAGGTTGAGAGGAGATGGATTTATTGGTTGGATACTAAAGAACCAGATGGGTTAAAACATTAGATTTCGGTGAATTGGATATTGACGGACTAGATTGATGGGGGGACGATGATTAGTGGATTGGGATGGCGGGTTTGGCGTGATCGGGCGGGACTTCCTGTCTTGCCGACCCCTGACCTGAACTTAGGCCCTAACCTTAACCATTCCACCTTGCGTGGAACCCCATCCCCATCTGAGCCCCAACCATATATCTTTATGACAGCCCTACCCTGACGACTGGCCCTAACCACAACCCCACCCTTACATCTGGCCCTAACCCTAACCACACCCCCACCCCAGCCCTAACCCTAACCTTCTCCCCCTACCCCATTTTAGCCACCCCCATCCTAACCCTTTTTGGGAGGATAGGGAGAGGAGGGTCCAATATTTACAAGGGTCATCAATTTGAATACTTAATAAGGTTGATAACATTGGGGAGAACATCATACAATTCATGGGGGTATTAATTGAATTCATAGCTTAATTTTAATAATTTAGGGTATTATGGGATTAAAATTTTATGTTGGTAGTATAAACACAAGGGGCATACATGATTTGGGGTTTAAAAATTTACAAGTTAAAATTTAAGGTGTAATAACATTTAACATAAACATTGGGATTAAAAATTAATATTAAAAATTTCATATTAAATTGGACTTTAAATATTACATATAAAAATGATTTGGGCCTACAGTAATTTAGTACATAGTGTGAAATATTATAATTCATGAAGAAAGCAATTTTACAATCGATGGGAAAGGGCTATTTACATAGGAAGGAAATTCGGATAAAAAGACGAACGAAAAAAATCTAACTGGAACAGAGGGTATAAAAGGAGCTGACACACACAGAGAGGGCATTTCGCCTTGAGACACAGAAGGAGCAACATCAGAGACTAGACAAACACACAGAAGTTTGTTTTGCTGATTTTTTGTGCCACAGCCTGAAGAAGGCCCTTTTCAGGGCCGAAACGTCGCGGCGGCACAAATTAAAATTTGATTTCATTTAATTTCATTTACTTCAATTTCATTTTCAATTCATAACTACAAAACTAATAAAGAATAAAAACAACAAAACTTTTATTTCATTTTATTTTATTTTATTTATTACAACTTTTATTTTTTGATTACTTATATAACAAAGGCGACATTATTAATATATAACAAAGGCGACACCACAACAACAAAACTCAACACACTATATAAATAAACAAAAACAAAACAACAACACACTAAAAAAGTCCATCGGGCTCGATGGCTTTTTTTGATGATGAGGATGGGTGGACGGTGGTCCGTCGTGGGAGGCGCCAGCGGCGTCCTGGGCGGTCCAACTTCCAGCAGCAGCGGTCACCTGGGGATGGACCGTGCACGTCCTCCTGCCTTCGAAAGAGGGGGGAGGAGTCAGTTTTCAATCCCTAATCGGCCTGTGCCTCCCTCGGGTTCTCGATTCCGTGGCTCTGGTCCTCCAGCCCGATCCTATGCTGATGTGGTTCGCCGAGGACGACCTCAAGATGAACCGAGAGTGACTGCTTCCTACTACCGGAGACCCAGATTAAACTGGGATCGCCAGTGGAGACCGCAGCCAAGATGGCAGCAGCAACAGGAACCAATGGACCAGGACAAGCTGCAATTGGTTCGCAAGCTGCACACGGTGATCAGATTGGTGCATCACCTTCAGAATGTGACTCCCAAGGACGGGAGAGAGGAACCACGGATGATTGTCCGTATGGTGGAGAACTTGGCCTCCATGATCAAGCCAGCCTTGCCAACACCTGAAACGCTGGACTTGATCCTGGGCAATGCTAAGAATTGGGGGTACACTACCCTCATGATTTTGGAGGAGCACTACTCCAAGCAGATTGATGTGATGAGGGGAGAGTTGGCCGAGGAGATGAGTCTGGACTGGAAAGAATGTTTCCAGATGGCCGTGAGGAGAGCTCGTAGAGACCTACCCCACATCACACAAGAAGTGCTGGACCACGCAGAGGCCCTGGTGACGGCATGCGCGGCCACAGCTACGGAAAGGGTGCCTCAGCCGGCTGGCAGGGAGGCAACAGAGGACGTGGAGAGGGGTTTGGTGCATGAGGAAGCACGGCCTCCTCCAAGGACAGTTGAGATGGCTCAACAGACAGACCCTCAACCCCTGAAGCAGCGGGTTTCGGTCCAAGTCCTCAGGCCTGCGGAATTGCGGCAGGAGATGGGGACAATGACAGAAGAGAGATCCTACTGGACACCAGCTCCGAGTCAGGCAATCCAGCAGGAAGCTCAGGTACAGGAGGAAGCCCGGCCGGCTTCTCCTTTGCAGCAGAGACCGCCTCGTACCAGGGGTGCAAGACAGGGTTGTGTGATTCCTGAGTCCAATTTTCTGTTGGAGTTGGAGGAGCTTGATTCTTCCCACGAGGGTGGTCAGGGTTCACAGCAAGCTCTGGTCGTAGGGGAAAGTCCACGTGATTCCCTGCTGGAAGAGAGAGAAGAGGAGGTTAGACAGGACAGAACACCCGTCTTAGTACCTACCTCACAGAGGTCAAGGGAGGATCCAGGGTCTCCCGATAATGCACAGGATGATGCAGGGAGGAGCCTGGGCATGGATAGTTCGTCTGAGCAGCAGAACCTGACCTCAACCCCAAAGCAATACTATTCTGTCAAACGGCATATTCACACAGAGAGAAAGATGATTGATTGGGGGCTGAGCATTCGGAAAAAGTGGGTCTTCCTGGGGGACTCCAATCTCGCAAGGTTTCCCGCACATGTGTTGCCGGACCTGCAGGTAGACAGCTTTCCCGGGGCCAACTTCCGACATGCTCAAGCACTGGTTAGAAAAGCCACCATTCATTCAAATGTAGAGAAGGTGGTCTTGGCGTTCGGGTTGAACAACAAGAATCAAGGTGCAAAAGAAACAGCAATCAAGCAGATGTTAGGGGCCGTCAGAGCAGCGAAGAACCGGTTCCCTTTCTCTGAAATATGGATTCCTCTCATTAACTTTTCCTCAGGCCTGAGCAGGGAGGAAATCCAGACACTCACGACCATGAACGCCTACATTTCTAGGAATTTGCCTTTCATCCCCAAGTTGTCGGAGAACGATTTCAGGACAGAGAGGGATGACATCCATTGGACCAGGACTACAGCGAGAGCCATGTTTAGACACTGGGTCTCGTTTTTAAAACTTGAGGTCCCCTAAGCCTGGCCCAGGGGGGCAGAAGGGCTCCAGCCCCTTGTGTCACAAAATGTGGTCAATCTGGCCAAAAACTTCACCCTTACGAGGGCACAATTTGCTTTGTTGAACAGAGGCCTGTCTTTCGTGCCAATGATTGGACTTCACAAAAATCAAAAGACAACACTTCAATTGGATGTTCAGAATTACCATAGGCGTATCAAATTGGCGGCCTACTTCAAAGGCTCACAGAACAGAGCGATTCCACCATTTGTGGGTACATCTACTTGGGAACCGCCACTAGACAAGTTGCCACCTGAGATTGGTTTATTAGTTGATAAGGATAAAAACATGTTAGATTCCGGGTTTAAAGTTGTTAAGAAAGCTCCGAACTTATCAGTGGCAGAGGTGAAAGCCTTGAGAGAGTTGATGGGCAACAAGACTATTGTCATCAAGCCAGCTGATAAAGGGAGCGCGGTGGTTATATTGTCTAGGGAGCAGTATGTGACAGAGGTTAAAAGACAGTTGTCGGATAGTATTTATTATAAAAAGTTAAAAGAGCCAATTTATTTACAGACTATTCCTATGGTGAGTAGGATTTTAGATGACCTTTACAATAAAAGGGTGATAAATAAAAACAGAGTTCATATTTGAAAGGAGAGGGGCAACCACGGCCCAGAAGGTTCTACATTCTGCCTAAAATCCACAAAGAACCTGAAAAGTGGACAGTTCCCCATGAAATCCCGCCAGGCAGACCCATTGTCTCCGATTGCGGTAGCGAGACCTACCAGACAGCTGAGTTTATTGATTTTTATTTGAATCCGCTTTCTATTAGGCATCCGTCCTATGTTAAGGATAGTTATTATTTCATTGATTTGGTTAAATCCCTGACAATCCCAGCTGACTCTTTTCTTTTTAGTATTGATATTGATAGTCTATACACTAACATAGACATTGCAGCGGGATTGCAGGCGGTAAGAGATATTTCAGAAGTATCCTGATGCCAAGAGACCGGATAAAGAGATCTTAGAACTTTTGGAGATCAATCTTAGACGTAATGACTTTGAGTTTGATGGAGACTTTTATCTGCAGATTAAAGGGACGGCAATGGGGAAACGGTTCGCGCCGCTTATGCCAATATTTTTATGGCTAAGTGGGAGGCAGAGGCCTTGGAGAAGTGCCCGAGGAAGCCTCTCCATTATTTACGGTACCTCGACGACATATGGGGCGTGTGGACGTATTCGAAACCTGATTTTGAGGAATTCATTAGGACTTTGAATGCACATGATTGGTCGATACAATGTAAATATGAATTGGATGATAAAAAATTGATTTTTGGACACTACGGTGTATAAAGGACCAAATTTTGAAGTGCATAATAAATTAGATATAAAAGTATTCTTTAAAAGACTGATACACATGCACTACTGTACAAAACTAGTTTCCACCCTCGTCATACGTATAGAGGTATCGTAAAGGCTCAACTACTTCGATTTCATAGGATTTGCACGAGACGGAAGACTTCAAGGAAGCAGTCAAGGAATTGTTTGTCGCTTTGAGAAAGAGAGGATACTCTCGTCAATTTTAAGACAGTGCTTGAGATCCTTTTTGGACCAGAAAGAGGCACTGGAAGGGGATCGTATCCCCTCATAACCACATATTCGTTATTTAATGTTCAAATGCATAAGAAGTTGAAAGAAAATTTTGATTCTCTAATGATAAACACAGGAGTTTTGCCAAACAGGACAGTGATTTCCGCAGACAGGCGAAATAAAAACTTAAAAGACTACTTGGTCAGAGCAAGGCTGACAAGTCAGCAATTTTGAAGCCAACAGTGTTGTTAGGCACTTTCTGTTCCTTGACCTTTGTCAAAAACAGGGTCAAGAAGACAATTTTTCCTGTACGGCAGAAATTCACGCCAAATCCACAAATTGCGTATATTTGATCTTTTGTGTGAAATGTGGTATGCAATATGTAGGAGAGACTAAGAATTCGATTTCATTGAGGATGACACAACATCGTTATAATATTAAAAATCGTAAAGAAAGGCAAACTCCATTAGTGGAACACTTTATTAATCATAGCTATAAGTCTCTGAGAGTTGCTGGTTTGGAAAGGAATGCCCTATGGACGGATTGGGAGAGAAAGAAGGTTGAGAGGAGATGGATTTATTGGTTGGATACTAAAGAACCAGATGGGTTAAACATTAGATTTCGGTGAATTGGATATTGACGGACTAGATTGATGGGGGCGATGATTAGTGGATTGGGATGGCGGGTTTGGCGTGATCGGGCGGGACTTCCTGTCTTGCCGACCCCTGACCTGAACTTAGGCCCTAACCTTAACCATTCCACCTTGCGTGGAACCCCATCCCGATCTGAGCCCCAACCATATATCTTTATGACAGCCCTACCCTGACGACTGGCCCTAACCACAACCCCACCCTTACATCTGGCCCTAACCCTAACCACACCCCCACCCCAGCCCTAACCCTAACCTTCTCCCCCCTACCCCATTTTAGCCACCCCCCATCCTAACCCTTTTGGGAGGATAGGGAGAGGAGGGTCCAATATTTACAAGGGTCATCAATTTGAATACTTAATAAGGTTGATAACATTGGGAGAACATCATACAATTCATGGGGGTATTAATTGAATTCATAGCTTAATTTTAATAATTTAGGGTATTATGGGATTAAAAATTTTATGTTGGTAGTATAAACACAAGGGGCATACATGATTTGGGGGTTTAAAAATTTACAAGTTAAAATTTAAGGTGTAATAACATTTAACATAAACATTGGGATTAAAAATTAATATTAAAAATTTCATATTAAATTGGACTTTAAATATTACATATAAAAATGATTTGGGCCTACAGTAATTTAGTACATAGTGTGAAATATTATAATTCATGAAGAAAGCAATTTTTACAATCGATGGGAAAGGGCTATTTACATAGGAAGGAAATTCGGATAAAAAAGACGAACGAAAAATCTAACTGGAACAGAGGGTATAAAAGGAGCTGACACACACAGAGAGGGCATTTCGCCTTGAGACACAGAAGGAGCAACATCAGAGACTAGACAAACACACAGAAGTTTGTTTTGCTGATTTTTGTGCCACAGCCTGAAGAAGGCCCTTTTCAGGGCCGAAACGTCATGACACAAATTAAAATTTGATTTCATTTAATTTCATTTACTTCAATTTCATTTTCAATTCATAACTACAAAACTAATAAAGAATAAAAACAACAAAACTTTTATTTCATTTTATTTTATTTTATTTATTACAACTTTTATTTTTTGATTACTTATATAACAAAGGCGACATTATTAATATATAACAAAGGCGACACCACAACAACAAAACTCAACACACTATATAAATAAACAAAAACAAAACAACAACACACTAAAAAAGTCCATCGGGCTCGATGGCTTTTTTTGATGATGAGGATGGGTGGACGGTGGTCCGTCGTGGGAGGCGCCAGCGGCGTCCTGGGCGGTCCAACTTCCAGCAGCAGCGGGTCACCTGGGGGATGGACCGTGCACGTCCTCCTGCCTTCGAAAGAGGGGGGAGGAGTCAGTTTTCAATCCCTAATCGGCCTGTGCCTCCCTCGGGTTCTCGATTCCGTGGCTCTGGTCCTCCAGCCCGATCCTATGCTGATGTGGTTCGCCGAGGACGACCTCAAGATGAACCGAGAGTGACTGCTTCCTACTACCGGAGACCCAGATTAAACTGGGATCGCCAGTGGAGACCGCAGCCAAGATGGCAGCAGCAACAGGAACCAATGGACCAGGACAAGCTGCAATTGGTTCGCAAGCTGCACACGGTGATCAGATTGGTGCATCACCTTCAGAATGTGACTCCCAAGGACGGGAGAGAGGAACCACGGATGATTGTCCGTATGGTGGAGAACTTGGCCTCCATGATCAAGCCAGCCTTGCCAACACCTGAAACGCTGGACTTGATCCTGGGCAATGCTAAGAATTGGGGTACACTACCCTCATGATTTTGGAGGAGCACTACTCCAAGCAGATTGATGTGATGAGGGGAGAGTTGGCCGAGGAGATGAGTCTGGACTGGAAAGAATGTTTCCAGATGGCCGTGAGGAGAGCTCGTAGAGACCTACCCCACATCACACAAGAAGTGCTGGACCACGCAGAGGCCCTGGTGACGGCATGCGCGGCCACAGCTACGGAAAGGGTGCCTCAGCCGGCTGGCAGGGAGGCAACAGAGGACGTGGAGAGGGGTTTGGTGCATGAGGAAGCACGGCCTCCTCCAAGGACAGTTGAGATGGCTCAACAGACAGACCCTCAACCCCTGAAGCAGCGGGTTTCGGTCCAAGTCCTCAGGCCTGCGGAATTGCGGCAGGAGATGGGGACAATGACAGAAGAGAGATCCTACTGGACACCAGCTCCGAGTCAGGCAATCCAGCAGGAAGCTCAGGTACAGGAGGAAGCCCGGCCGGCTTCTCCTTTGCAGCAGAGACCGCCTCGTACCAGGGGTGCAAGACAGGGTTGTGTGATTCCTGAGTCCAATTTTCTGTTGGAGTTGGAGGAGCTTGATTCTTCCCACGAGGGTGGTCAGGGTTCACAGCAAGCTCTGGTCGTGGGGAAAGTCCACGTGATTCCCTGCTGGAAGAGAGAGAAGAGGAGGTTAGACAGGACAGAACACCCGTCTTAGTACCTACCTCACAGAGGTCAAGGGAGGATCCAGGGTCTCCCGATAATGCACAGGATGATGCAGGGAGGAGCCTGGGCATGGATAGTTCGTCTGAGCAGCAGAACCTGACCTCAACCCCAAAGCAATACTATTCTGTCAAACGGCATATTCACACAGAGAAAAGATGATTGATTGGGGGGCTGAGCATTCGGAAAAAGTGGGTCTTCCTGGGGACTCCAATCTCGCAAGGTTTCCCGCACATGTGTTGCCGGACCTGCAGGTAGACAGCTTTCCGGGGCCAACTTCCGACATGCTCAAGCACTGGTTAGAAAAGCCACCATTCATTCAAATGTAGAGAAGGTGGTCTTGGCGTTCGGGTTGAACAACAAGAATCAAGGTGCAAAAGAAACAGCAATCAAGCAGATGTTAGGGGCCGTCAGAGCAGCGAAGAACCGGTTCCCTTTCTCTGAAATATGGATTCCTCTCATTAACTTTTCCTCAGGCCTGAGCAGGAGGAAATCCAGACACTCACGACCATGAACGCCACATTTCTAGGAATTTGCCTTTCATCCCCAAGTTGTCGGAGAACGATTTCAGGACAGAGAGGATGACATCCATTGGACCAGGACTACAGCGAGAGCCATGTTTAGACACTGGGTCTCGTTTTTAAACTTGAGGTCCCCTTAAGCCTGGCCCAGCCCAGGGGCAGAAGGGCTCCAGCCCCTTGTGTCACAAAATGTGGTCAATCTGGCCAAAAACTTCACCCTTACGAGGGCACAATTTGCTTTGTTGAACAGAGGCCTGTCTTTCGTGCCAATGATTGGACTTCACAAAATCAAAAGACAACACTTCAATTGGATGTTCAGAATTACCATAGGCGTATCAAATTGGCGGCCTACTTCAAAGGCTCACAGAACAGAGCGATTCCACCATTTGTGGGTACATCTACTTGGGAACCGCCACTAGACAAGTTGCCACCTGAGATTGGTTTATTAGTTGATAAGGATAAAAACATGTTAGATTCCGGGTTTAAAGTTGTTAAGAAAGCTCCGAACTTATCAGTGGCAGAGGTGAAAGCCTTGAGAGAGTTGATGGGCAACAAGACTATTGTCATCAAGCCAGCTGATAAAGGGAGCGCGGTGGTTATATTGTCTAGGGAGCAGTATGTGACAGAGGTTAAAAGACAGTTGTCGGATAGTATTTATTATAAAAAGTTAAAAGAGCCAATTTATTTACAGACTATTCCTATGGTGAGTAGGATTTTAGATGACCTTTACAATAAAAGGGTGATAAATAAAAACAGAGTTCATATTTGAAAGGAGAGGGGCAACCACGGCCCAGAAGGTTCTACATTCTGCCTAAAATCCACAAAGAACCTGAAAAGTGGACAGTTCCCCATGAAATCCCGCCAGGCAGACCCATTGTCTCCGATTGCGGTAGCGAGACCTACCAGACAGCTGAGTTTATTGATTTTTATTTGAATCCGCTTTCTATTAGGCATCCGTCCTATGTTAAGGATAGTTATTATTTCATTGATTTGGTTAAATCCTGACAATCCCAGCTGACTCTTTTCTTTTTAGTATTGATATTGATAGTCTATACACTAACATAGACATTGCAGCGGGATTGCAGGCGGTAAGAGAGATATTTCAGAAGTATCCTGATGCCAAGAGACCGGATAAAGAGATCTTAGAACTTTTGGAGATCAATCTTAGACGTAATGACTTTGAGTTTGATGGAGACTTTTATCTGCAGATTAAAGGGACGGCAATGGGGAAACGGTTCGCGCCGCTTATGCCAATATTTTTATGGCTAAGTGGGAGGCAGAGGCCTTGGAGAAGTGCCCGAGGAAGCCTCTCCATTATTTACGGTACCTCGACGACATATGGGGCGTGTGGACGTATTCGAAACCTGATTTTGAGGAATTCATTAGGACTT
Organism: Oreochromis aureus; assembly: GCF_013358895.1. Taxonomy (NCBI): domain Eukaryota; kingdom Metazoa; phylum Chordata; class Actinopteri; order Cichliformes; family Cichlidae; genus Oreochromis; species Oreochromis aureus. The sequence continues at coordinate 42,481,232 of NC_052946.1, read as the reverse complement.
TGAATGCACATGATTGGTCGATACAATGTAAATATGAATTGGATGATAAAAAATTGATTTTTGGACACTACGGTGTATAAAGGACCAAATTTTGAAGTGCATAATAAATTAGATATAAAAGTATTCTTTAAAAGACTGATACACATGCACTACTGTACAAAACTAGTTTCCACCCTCGTCATACGTATAGAGGTATCGTAAAGGCTCAACTACTTCGATTTCATAGGATTTGCACGAGACGGGAAGACTTCAAGGAAGCAGTCAAGGAATTGTTTGTCGCTTTGAGAAAGAGAGGATACTCTCGTCAATTTTTAAGACAGTGCTTGAGATCCTTTTGGACCAGAAAGAGGCACTGGAAGGGGATCGTATCCCCTCATAACCACATATTCGTTATTTAATGTTCAAATGCATAAGAAGTTGAAAGAAAATTTTGATTCTCTAATGATAAACACAGGAGTTTTGCCAAACAGGACAGTGATTTCCGCGTACAGGCGAAATAAAAACTTAAAAGACTACTTGGTCAGAGCAAGGCTGACAAGTCAGCAATTTTTGAAGCCAACAGTGTTGTTAGGCACTTTCTGTTCCTTGACCTTTGTCAAAAACAGGGTCAAGAAGACAATTTTTCCTGTACGGCAGAAATTCACGCCACAATCCACAAATTGCGTATATTTGATCTTTTGTGTGAAATGTGGTATGCAATATGTAGGAGAGACTAAGAATTCGATTTCATTGAGGATGACACAACATCGTTATAATATTAAAATCGTAAAGAAAGGCAAACTCCATTAGTGGAACACTTTATTAATCATAGCTATAAGTCTCTGAGAGTTGCTGGTTTGGAAAGGAATGCCCTATGGACGGATTGGGAGAGAAAGAAGGTTGAGAGGAGATGGATTTATTGGTTGGATACTAAAGAACCAGATGGGTTAAACATTAGATTTCGGTGAATTGGATATTGACGGACTAGATTGATGGGGGGACGATGATTAGTGGATTGGGATGGCCGGGTTTGGCGTGATCGGGCGGGACTTCCTGTCTTGCCGACCCCTGACCTGAACTTAGGCCCTAACCTTAACCATTCCACCTTGCGTGGAACCCCATCCCCGATCTGAGCCCCAACCATATATCTTTATGACAGCCCTACCCTGACGACTGGCCCTAACCACAACCCCACCCTTACATCTGGCCCTAACCCTAACCACACCCCCACCCCCCGCCCGAACCCGAACCATCTCCCCCCAACCCCATTTTAGCCAACCCCCCCATCCTAACCCTTTTGGGAGGATAGGGAGAGGAGGGTCCAATATTTACAAGGGTCATCAATTTGAATACTTAATAAGGTTGATAACATTGGGGAGAACATCATACAATTCATGGGGGTATTAATTGAATTCATAGCTTAATTTTAATAATTTAGGGTATTATGGGATTAAAAATTTTATGTTGGTAGTATAAACACAAGGGGCATACATGATTTGGGGGTTTAAAAATTTACAAGTTAAAATTTAAGGTGTAATAACATTTAACATAAACATTGGGATTAAAATTAATATTAAAAATTTCATATTAAATTGGACTTTAAATATTACATATAAAAATGATTTGGGCCTACAGTAATTTAGTACATAGTGTGAAATATTATAATTCATGAAGAAAGCAATTTTACAATCGATGGGAAAGGGCTATTTACATAGGAAGGAAATTGGATAAAAAAAGACGAACGAAAAATCTAACTGGAACAGAGGGTATAAAAGGAGCTGACACACACAGAGAGGGCATTTCGCCTTGAGACACAGAAGGAGCAACATCAGAGACTAGACAAACACACAGAAGTTTGTTTTGCTGATTTTTGTGCCACAGCCTGAAGAAGGCCCTTTTCAGGGCCGAAACGTCACAAGGCACACAAATTAAAATTTGATTTCATTTAATTTCATTTACTTCAATTTCATTTTCAATTCATAACTACAAAACTAATAAAGAATAAAAACAACAAAACTTTTATTTCATTTTATTTTATTTTATTTATTACAACTTTTATTTTTGATTACTTATATAACAAAGGCGACATTATTAATATATAACAAAGGCGACACCACAACAACAAAACTCAACACACTATATAAATAAACAAAAACAAAACAACAACACACTAAAAAAGTCCATCGGGCTCGATGGCTTTTTTGATGATGAGGATGGGTGGACGGTGGTCCGTCGTGGGAGGCGCCAGCGGCGCCCTGGGCGGTCCAACTTCCAGCAGCAGCGGTCACCTGGGGATGGACCGTGCACGTCCTCCTGCCTTCGAAAGAGGGGAGGAGTCAGTTTTCAATCCCTAATCGGCCTGTGCCTCCCTCGGGTTCTCGATTCCGTGGCTCTGGTCCTCCAGCCCGATCCTATGCTGATGTGGTTCGCCGAGGGCGACCTCAAGATGAACCGAGAGTGACTGCTTCCTACTACCGGAGACCCAGATTAAACTGGGATCGCCAGTGGAGACCGCAGCCAAGATGGCAGCAGCAACAGGAACCAATGGACCAGGACAAGCTGCAATTGGTTACAAGCTGCACACGGTGATCAGATTGGTGCATCACCTTCAGAATGTGACTCCCAAGGACGGGAGAGAGGAACCACGGATGATTGTCCGTATGGTGGAGAACTTGGCCTCCATGATCAAGCCAGCCTTGCCAACACCTGAAACGCTGGACTTGATCCTGGGCAATGCTAAGAATTGGGGTACACTACCCTCATGATTTTGGAGGAGCACTACTCCAAGCAGATTGATGTGATGAGGGAGAGTTGGCCGAGGAGATGAGTCTGGACTGGAAAGAATGTTTCCAGATGGCCGTGAGGAGCTCGTGAGAGACCTACCCCACATCACACAAGAAGTGCTGGACCACGCAGAGGCCCTGGTGACGGCATGCGCGGCCACAGCTACGGAAAGGGTGCCTCAGCCGGCTGGCAGGGGAGGCAACAGAGGGGCGTGGAGGGGTTTGGTGCATGAGGAAGCACGGCCTCCTCCAAGGACAGTTGAGATGGCTCAACAGACAGACCCTCAACCCCTGAAGCAGCGGGTTTCGGTCCAAGTCCTCAGGCCTGCGGAATTGCGGCAGGAGATGGGGACAATGACAGAAGAGAGATCTACTGGACACCAGCTCCGAGTCAGGCAATCCAGCAGGAAGCTCAGGTACAGGAGGAAGCCCGGCCGGCTTCTCCTTTGCAGCAGAGACCGCCTCGTACCAGGGGTGCAAGACAGGGTTGTGTGATTCCTGAGTCCAATTTTCTGTTGGAGTTGGAGGAGCTTGATTCTTCCCACGAGGGTGGTCAGGGTTCACAGCAAGCTCTGGTCGTAGGGGAAAGTCCACGTGATTCCCTGCTGGAAGAGAGAGAGAGAGGAGGTTAGACAGGACAGAACACCCGTCTTAGTACCTACCTCACAGAGGTCAAGGGAGGATCCAGGGTCTCCCGATAATGCACAGGATGATGCAGGGAGGAGCCTGGGCATGGATAGTTCGTCTGAGCAGCAGAACCTGACCTCAACCCCAAAGCAATACTATTCTGTCAAACGGCATATTCACACAGAGAGAAAGATGATTGATTGGGGGCTGAGCATTCGGAAAAAGTGGGTCTTCCTGGGGGACTCCAATCTCATAAGGTTTCCCGCACATGTGTTGCCGGACCTGCAGGTAGACAGCTTTCCGGGGCCAACTTCCGACATGCTCAAGCACTGGTTAGAAAAGCCACCATTCATTCAAATGTAGAGAAGGTGGTCTTGGCGTTCGGGTTGAACAACAAGAATCAAGGTGCAAAAGAAACAGCAATCAAGCAGATGTTAGGGGCCGTCAGAGCAGCGAAGAACCGGTTCCCTTTCTCTGAAATATGGATTCCTCTCATTAACTTTTCCTCAGGCCTGAGCAGGAGGAAATCCAGACACTCACGACCATGAACGCCTACATTTCTAGGAATTTGCCTTTCATCCCCAAGTTGTCGGAGAACGATTTCAGGACAGAGAGGATGACATCCATTGGACCAGGACTACAGCGAGAGCCATGTTTAGACACTGGGTCTCGTTTTTAAACTTGAGGTCCCCTTAAGCCTGGCCCAGGGGGCAGAAGGGCTCCAGCCCCTTGTGTCACAAAATGTGGTCAATCTGGCCAAAAACTTCACCCTTACGAGGGCACAATTTGCTTTGTTGAACAGAGGCCTGTCTTTCGTGCCAATGATTGGACTTCACAAAAATCAAAAGACAACACTTCAATTGGATGTTCAGAATTACCATAGGCGTATCAAATTGGCGGCCTACTTCAAAGGCTCACAGAACAGAGCGATTCCACCATTTGTGGGTACATCTACTTGGGAACCGCCACTAGACAAGTTGCCACCTGAGATTGGTTTATTAGTTGATAAGGATAAAAACATGTTAGATTCGGGTTTAAAGTTGTTAAGAAAGCTCCGAACTTATCAGTGGCAGAGGTGAAAGCCTTGAGAGAGTTGATGGGCAACAAGACTATTGTCATCAAGCCAGCTGATAAAGGGGCGCGGTGGTTATATTGTCTAGGGAGCAGTATGTGACAGAGGTTAAAAGACAGTTGTCGGATAGTATTTATTATAAAAAGTTAAAAGAGCCAATTTATTTACAGACTATTCCTATGGTGAGTAGGATTTTAGATGACCTTTACAATAAAAGGGTGATAAATAAAAACAGAGTTCATATTTGAAAGGAGAGGGGCAACCACGGCCCAGAAGGTTCTACATTCTGCCTAAAATCCACAAAGAACCTGAAAAGTGGACAGTTCCCCATGAAATCCCGCCAGGCAGACCCATTGTCTCCGATTGCGGTAGCGAGACCTACCAGACAGCTGAGTTTATTGATTTTTATTTGAATCCGCTTTCTATTAGGCATCCGTCCTATGTTAAGGATAGTTATTATTTCATTGATTTGGTTAAATCCCTGACAATCCCAGCTGACTCTTTTCTTTTTAGTATTGATATTGATAGTCTATACACTAACATAGACATTGCAGCGGGATTGCAGGCGGTAAGAGAGATATTTCAGAAGTATCCTGATGCCAAGAGACCGGATAAAGAGATCTTAGAACTTTTGGAGATCAATCTTAGACGTAATGACTTTGAGTTTGATGGAGACTTTTATCTGCAGATTAAAGGGACGGCAATGGGGAAACGGTTCGCGCCGCTTATGCCAATATTTTTATGGCTAAGTGGGAGGCAGAGGCCTTGGAGAAGTGCCCGAGGAAGCCTCTCCATTATTTACGGTACCCCCTCGACGACATATGGGGCGTGTGGACGTATTCGAAACCTGATTTTGAGGAATTCATTAGGACTTTGAATGCACATGATTGGTCGATACAATGTAAATATGAATTGGATGATAAAAAAATTGATTTTTTGGACACTACGGTGTATAAAGGACCAAATTTTGAAGTGCATAATAAATTAGATATAAAAGTATTCTTTAAAAAGACTGATACACATGCACTACTGTACAAAACTAGTTTCCACCCTCGTCATACGTATAGAGGTATCGTAAAGGCTCAACTACTTCGATTTCATAGGATTTGCACGAGACGGGAAGACTTCAAGGAAGCAGTCAAGGAATTGTTTGTCGCTTTGAGAAAGAGAGGATACTCTCGTCAATTTTTAAGACAGTGCTTGAGATCCTTTTTGGACCAGAAAGAGGCACTGGAAGGGGATCGTATCCCCCTCATAACCACATATTCGTTATTTAATGTTCAAATGCATAAGAAGTTGAAAGAAAATTTTGATTCTCTAATGATAAACACAGGAGTTTTGCCAAACAGGACAGTGATTTCCGCGTACAGGCGAAATAAAAACTTAAAAGACTACTTGGTCAGAGCAAGGCTGACAAGTCAGCAATTTTTGAAGCCAACAGTGTTGTTAGGCACTTTCTGTTCCTTGACCTTTGTCAAAAACAGGGTCAAGAAGACAATTTTTCCTGTACGGCAGAAATTCACGCCACAATCCACAAATTGCGTATATTTGATCTTTTGTGTGAAATGTGGTATGCAATATGTAGGAGAGACTAAGAATTCGATTTCATTGAGGATGACACAACATCGTTATAATATTAAAAATCGTAAAGAAAGGCAAACTCCATTAGTGGAACACTTTATTAATCATAGCTATAAGTCTCTGAGAGTTGCTGGTTTGGAAAGGAATGCCCTATGGACGGATTGGGAGAGAAAGAAGGTTGAGAGGAGATGGATTTATTGGTTGGATACTAAAGAACCAGATGGGTTAAACATTAGATTTCGGTGAATTGGATATTGACGGACTAGATTGATGGGGGCGATGATTAGTGGATTGGGATGGCGGGTTTGGCGTGATCGGGCGGGACTTCCTGTCTTGCCGACCCCTGACCTGAACTTAGGCCCTAACCTTAACCATTCCACCTTGCGTGGAACCCCATCCCGATCTGAGCCCCAACCATATATCTTTATGACAGCCCTACCCTGACGACTGGCCCTAACCACAACCCCACCCTTACATCTGGCCCTAACCCTAACCACACCCCACCCCAGCCCTAACCCTAACCTTCTCCCCCCTACCCCATTTTAGCCCACCCCCCCATCCTAACCCTTTTTGGGAGGATAGGGAGAGGGAGGGGTCCAATATTTACAAGGGGTCATCAATTTGAATACTTAATAAGGTTGATAACATTGGGGAGAACATCATACAATTCATGGGGGTATTAATTGAATTCATAGCTTAATTTTAATAATTTAGGGTATTATGGGATTAAAAATTTTATGTTGGTAGTATAAACACAAGGGGCATACATGATTTGGGGTTTTAAAATTTACAAGTTAAAATTTAAGGTGTAATAACATTTAACATAAACATTGGGATTAAAATTAATATTAAAAATTTCATATTAAATTGGACTTTAAATATTACATATAAAAATGATTTGGGCCTACAGTAATTTAGTACATAGTGTGAAATATTATAATTCATGAAGAAAGCAATTTTACAATCGATGGGAAAGGGCTATTTACATAGGAAGGAAATTCGGATAAAAAGACGAACGAAAAATCTAACTGGAACAGAGGGTATAAAAGGAGCTGACACACACAGAGAGGGCATTTCGCCTTGAGACACAGAAGGAGCAACATCAGAGACTAGACAAACACACAGAAGTTTGTTTTGCTGATTTTTGTGCCACAGCCTGAAGAAGGCCCTTTTCAGGGCCGAAACGTCATGTGCGACACAAATTAAAATTTGATTTCATTTAATTTCATTTACTTCAATTTCATTTTCAATTCATAACTACAAAACTAATAAAGAATAAAAACAACAAAACTTTTATTTCATTTTATTTTATTTTATTTATTACAACTTTTATTTTTGATTACTTATATAACAAAGGCGACATTATTAATATATAACAAAGGCGACACCACAACAACAAAACTCAACACACTATATAAATAAACAAAAACAAAACAACAACACACTAAAAAAAAGTCCATCGGGCTCGATGGCTTTTTTTGATGAGAGGATGGGTGGACGGTGGTCCGTCGTGGGAGGCGCCAGCGGCGTCCTGGGCGGTCCAACTTCCAGCAGCAGCGGTCACCTGGGGATGGACCGTGCACGTCCTCCTGCCTTCGAAAGAGGGGAGGAGTCAGTTTTCAATCCCTAATCGGCCTGTGCCTCCCTCGGGTTCTCGATTCCGTGGCTCTGGTCCTCCAGCCCGATCCTATGCTGATGTGGTTCGCCGAGGACGACCTCAAGATGAACCGAGAGTGACTGCTTCCTACTACCGGAGACCCAGATTAAACTGGGATCGCCAGTGGAGACCGCAGCCAAGATGGCAGCAGCAACAGGAACCAATGGACCAGGACAAGCTGCAATTGGTTCGCAAGCTGCACACGGTGATCAGATTGGTGCATCACCTTCAGAATGTGACTCCCAAGGACGGGAGAGAGGAACCACGGATGATTGTCCGTATGGTGGAGAACTTGGCCTCCATGATCAAGCCAGCCTTGCCAACACCTGAAACGCTGGACTTGATCCTGGGCAATGCTAAGAATTGGGGTACACTACCCTCATGATTTTGGAGGAGCACTACTCCAAGCAGATTGATGTGATGAGGGAGAGTTGGCCGAGGAGATGAGTCTGGACTGGAAAGAATGTTTCCAGATGGCCGTGAGGAGAGCTCGTGAGACCTACCCCACATCACACAAGAAGTGCTGGACCACGCAGAGGCCCTGGTGACGGCATGCGCGGCCACAGCTACGGAAAGGTGCCTCAGCCGGCTGGCAGGGAGGCAACAGAGGACGTGGAGAGGGTTTGGTGCATGAGGAAGCACGGCCTCCTCCAAGGACAGTTGAGATGGCTCAACAGACAGACCCTCAACCCCTGAAGCAGCGGGTTTCGGTCCAAGTCCTCAGGCCTGCGGAATTGCGGCAGGAGATGGGGACAATGACAGAAGAGAGATCCTACTGGACACCAGCTCCGAGTCAGGCAATCCAGCAGGAAGCTCAGGTACAGGAGGAAGCCCGGCCGGCTTCTCCTTTGCAGCAGAGACCGCCTCGTACCAGGGGTGCAAGACAGGGTTGTGTGATTCCTGAGTCCAATTTTCTGTTGGAGTTGGAGGAGCTTGATTCTTCCCACGAGGGTGGTCAGGGTTCACAGCAAGCTCTGGTCGTGGGGAAAGTCCACGTGATTCCCTGCTGGAAGAGAGAGAGGGAGGTTAGACAGGACAGAACACCCGTCTTAGTACCTACCTCACAGAGGTCAAGGGAGGATCCAGGGTCTCCCGATAATGCACAGGATGATGCAGGGAGGAGCCTGGGCATGGATAGTTCGTCTGAGCAGCAGAACCTGACCTCAACCCCAAAGCAATACTATTCTGTCAAACGGCATATTCACACAGAGAAAAAGATGATTGATTGGGGCTGAGCATTCGGAAAAAGTGGGTCTTCCTGGGGGACTCCAATCTCGCAAGGTTTCCCGCACATGTGTTGCCGGACCTGCAGGTAGACAGCTTTCCCGGGGCCAACTTCCGACATGCTCAAGCACTGGTTAGAAAAGCCACCATTCATTCAAATGTAGAGAAGGTGGTCTTGGCGTTCGGGTTGAACAACAAGAATCAAGGTGCAAAAGAAACAGCAATCAAGCAGATGTTAGGGGCCGTCAGAGCAGCGAAGAACCGGTTCCCTTTCTCTGAAATATGGATTCCTCTCATTAACTTTTCCTCAGGCCTGAGCAGGAGGAAATCCAGACACTCACGACCATGAACGCTACATTTCTAGGAATTTGCCTTTCATCCCCAAGTTGTCGGAGAACGATTTCAGGACAGAGAGGGATGACATCCATTGGACCAGGACTACAGCGAGAGCCATGTTTAGACACTGGGTCTCGTTTTTAAACTTGAGGTCCCCTTAAGCCTGGCCCAGGGGGGCAGAAGGGCTCCAGCCCCTTGTGTCACAAAATGTGGTCAATCTGGCCAAAAACTTCACCCTTACGAGGGCACAATTTGCTTTGTTGAACAGAGGCCTGTCTTTCGTGCCAATGATTGGACTTCACAAAATCAAAAGACAACACTTCAATTGGATGTTCAGAATTACCATAGGCGTATCAAATTGGCGGCCTACTTCAAAGGCTCACAGAACAGAGCGATTCCACCATTTGTGGGTACATCTACTTGGGAACCGCCACTAGACAAGTTGCCACCTGAGATTGGTTTATTAGTTGATAAGGATAAAAACATGTTAGATTCCGGGTTTAAAGTTGTTAAGAAAGCTCCGAACTTATCAGTGGCAGAGGTGAAAGCCTTGAGAGAGTTGATGGGCAACAAGACTATTGTCATCAAGCCAGCTGATAAAGGGCGCGCGGTGGTTATATTGTCTAGGGAGCAGTATGTGACAGAGGTTAAAAGACAGTTGTCGGATAGTATTTATTATAAAAAGTTAAAAGAGCCAATTTATTTACAGACTATTCCTATGGTGAGTAGGATTTTAGATGACCTTTACAATAAAAGGGTGATAAATAAAAACAGAGTTCATATTTGAAAGGAGAGGGGCAACCACGGCCCAGAAGGTTCTACATTCTGCCTAAAATCCACAAAGAACCTGAAAAGTGGACAGTTCCCCATGAAATCCCGCCAGGCAGACCCATTGTCTCCGATTGCGGTAGCGAGACCTACCAGACAGCTGAGTTTATTGATTTTTATTTGAATCCGCTTTCTATTAGGCATCCGTCCTATGTTAAGGATAGTTATTATTTCATTGATTTGGTTAATCCCTGACAATCCCAGCTGACTCTTTTCTTTTTAGTATTGATATTGATAGTCTATACACTAACATAGACATTGCAGCGGGATTGCAGGCGGTAAGAGAGATATTTCAGAAGTATCCTGATGCCAAGAGACCGGATAAAGAGATCTTAGAACTTTTGGAGATCAATCTTAGACGTAATGACTTTGAGTTTGATGGAGACTTTTATCTGCAGATTAAAGGGACGGCAATGGGGAAACGGTTCGCGCCGCTTATGCCAATATTTTTATGGCTAAGTGGGAGGCAGAGGCCTTGGAGAAGTGCCCGAGGAAGCCTCTCCATTATTTACGGTACCTCGACGACATATGGGGCGTGTGGACGTATTCGAAACCTGATTTTGAGGAATTCATTAGGACTTTGAATGCACATGATTGGTCGATACAATGTAAATATGAATTGGATGATAAAAAATTGATTTTTGGACACTACGGTGTATAAAGGACCAAATTTTGAAGTGCATAATAAATTAGATATAAAAGTATTCTTTAAAAGACTGATACACATGCACTACTGTACAAAACTAGTTTCCACCCTCGTCATACGTATAGAGGTATCGTAAAGGCTCAACTACTTGATTTCATAGGATTTGCACGAGACGGGAAGACTTCAAGGAAGCAGTCAAGGAATTGTTTGTCGCTTTGAGAAAGAGAGGATACTCTCGTCAATTTTTAAGACAGTGCTTGAGATCCTTTTTGGACCAGAAAGAGGCACTGGAAGGATCGTATCCCCTCATAACCACATATTCGTTATTTAATGTTCAAATGCATAAGAAGTTGAAAGAAAATTTTGATTCTCTAATGATAAACACAGGAGTTTTGCCAAACAGGACAGTGATTTCAGCGTACAGGCGAAATAAAAAAACTTAAAAGACTACTTGGTCAGAGCAAGGCTGACAAGTCAGCAATTTTTGAAGCCAACAGTGTTGTTAGGCACTTTCTGTTCCTTGACCTTTGTCAAAAACAGGGTCAAGAAGACAATTTTCCTGTACGGCAGAAATTCACATACAATCCACAAATTATGTATATTTGATCTTTTGTGTGAAATGTGGTATGCAATATGTAGGAGAGACTAAGAATTCGATTTCATTGAGGATGACACAACATCGTTATAATATTAAAAATCGTAAAGAAAGGCAAACTCCATTAGTGGAACACTTTATTAATCATAGCTATAAGTCTCTGAGAGTTGCTGGTTTGGAAAGGAATGCCCTATGGACGGATTGGGAGAGAAAGAAGGTTGAGAGGAGATGGATTTATTGGTTGGATACTAAAGAACCAGATGGGTTAAACATTAGATTTCGGTGAATTGGATATTGACGGACTAGATTGATGGGGGCGATGATTAGTGGATTGGGATGGCGGGTTTGGCGTGATCGGGCGGGACTTCCTGTCTTGCCGACCCCTGACCTGAACTTAGGCCCTAACCTTAACCATTCCACCTTGCGTGGAACCCCATCCCGATCTGAGCCCAACCATATATCTTTATGACAGCCCTACCCTGACGACTGGCCCTAACCACAACCCCACCCTTACATCTGGCCCTAACCCTAACCACACCCCACCCCAGCCCTAACCCTAACCTTCTCCCCCCTACCCCATTTTAGCCCACCCCCCCATCCTAACCCTTTTTGGGAGGATAGGGAGAGGGAGGGGTCCAATATTTACAAGGGGTCATCAATTTGAATACTTAATAAGGTTGATAACATTGGGGAGAACATCATACAATTCATGGGGGTATTAATTGAATTCATAGCTTAATTTTAATAATTTAGGGTATTATGGGATTAAAAATTTTATGTTGGTAGTATAAACACAAAGGGCATACATGATTTGGGGTTTAAAATTTACAAGTTAAAATTTAAGGTGTAATAACATTTAACATAAACATTGGGATTAAAATTAATATTAAAAATTTCATATTAAATTGGACTTTAAATATTACATATAAAAATGATTTGGGCCTACAGTAATTTAGTACATAGTGTGAAATATTATAATTCATGAAGAAAGCAATTTTTACAATCGATGGGAAAGGGCTATTTACATAGGAAGGAAATTGGATAAAAAAGACGAACGAAAAATCTAACTGGAACAGAGGGTATAAAAGGAGCTGACACACACAGAGAGGGCATTTCGCCTTGAGACACAGAAGGAGCAACATCAGAGACTAGACAAACACACAGAAGTTTGTTTTGCTGATTTTTTGTGCCACAGCCTGAAGAAGGCCCTTTTCAGGGCCGAAACGTCGCGGCGGCACAAATTAAAATTTGATTTCATTTAATTTCATTTACTTCAATTTCATTTTCAATTCATAACTACAAAACTAATAAAGAATAAAAACAACAAAACTTTTATTTCATTTTATTTTATTTTATTTATTACAACTTTTATTTTTGATTACTTATATAACAAAGGCGACATTATTAATATATAACAAAGGCGACACCACAACAACAAAACTCAACACACTATATAAATAAACAAAAACAAAACAACAACACACTAAAAAAAGTCCATCGGGCTCGATGGCTTTTTTGATGATGAGGATGGGTGGACGGTGGTCCGTCGTGGGGGCGCCAGCGGCGTCCTGGGCGGTCCAACTTCCAGCAGCAGCGGTCACCTGGGGATGGACCGTGCACGTCCTCCTGCCTTCGAAAGAGGGGAGGAGTCAGTTTTCAATCCCTAATCGGCCTGTGCCTCCCTCGGGTTCTCGATTCCGTGGCTCTGGTCCTCCAGCCCGATCCTATGCTGATGTGGTTCGCCGAGGGCGACCTCAAGATGAACCGAGAGTGACTGCTTCCTACTACCGGAGACCCAGATTAAACTGGGATCGCCAGTGGAGACCGCAGCCAAGATGGCAGCAGCAACAGGAACCAATGGACCAGGACAAGCTGCAATTGGTTCGCAAGCTGCACACGGTGATCAGATTGGTGCATCACCTTCAGAATGTGACTCCCAAGGACGGGAGAGAGGAACCACGGATGATTGTCCGTATGGTGGAGAACTTGGCCTCCATGATCAAGCCAGCCTTGCCAACACCTGAAACGCTGGACTTGATCCTGGGCAATGCTAAGAATTGGGGTACACTACCCTCATGATTTTGGAGGAGCACTACTCCAAGCAGATTGATGTGATGAGGGAGAGTTGGCCGAGGAGATGAGTCTGGACTGGAAAGAATGTTTCCAGATGGCCGTGAGGAGAGCTCGTGAGAGACCTACCCCACATCACACAAGAAGTGCTGGACCACGCAGAGGCCCTGGTGACGGCATGCGCGGCCACAGCTACGGAAAGGGTGCCTCAGCCGGCTGGCAGGGAGGCAACAGAGGGGCGTGGAGAGGGGTTTGGTGCATGAGGAAGCACGGCCTCCTCCAAGGACAGTTGAGATGGCTCAACAGACAGACCCTCAACCCCTGAAGCAGCGGGTTTCGGTCCAAGTCCTCAGGCCTCATGGAATTGCGGCAGGAGATGGGGGACAATGACAGAAGAGAGATCCTACTGGACACCAGCTCCGAGTCAGGCAATCCAGCAGGAAGCTCAGGTACAGGAGGAAGCCCGGCCGGCTTCTCCTTTGCAGCAGAGACCGCCTCGTACCAGGGGTGCAAGACAGGGTTGTGTGATTCCTGAGTCCAATTTTCTGTTGGAGTTGGAGGAGCTTGATTCTTCCCACGAGGGTGGTCAGGGTTCACAGCAAGCTCTGGTCGTGGGGAAAGTCCACGTGATTCCCTGCTGGAAGAGAGAGAAGAGGAGGTTAGACAGGACAGAACACCCGTCTTAGTACCTACCTCACAGAGGTCAAGGGAGGATCCAGGGTCTCCCGATAATGCACAGGATGATGCAGGGAGGAGCCTGGGCATGGATAGTTCGTCTGAGCAGCAGAACCTGACCTCAACCCCAAAGCAATACTATTCTGTCAAACGGCATATTCACACAGAGAGAAAGATGATTGATTGGGGCTGAGCATTCGGAAAAAGTGGGTCTTCCTGGGGACTCCAATCTCGCAAGGTTTCCCGCACATGTGTTGCCGGACCTGCAGGTAGACAGCTTTCCGGGCCAACTTCCGACATGCTCAAGCACTGGTTAGAAAAGCCACCATTCATTCAAATGTAGAGAAGGTGGTCTTGGCGTTCGGGTTGAACAACAAGAATCAAGGTGCAAAAGAAACAGCAATCAAGCAGATGTTAGGGGCCGTCAGAGCAGCGAAGAACCGGTTCCCTTTCTCTGAAATATGGATTCCTCTCATTAACTTTTCCTCAGGCCTGAGCAGGGAGGAAATCCAGACACTCACGACCATGAACGCCTACATTTCTAGGAATTTGCCTTTCATCCCCAAGTTGTCGGAGAACGATTTCAGGACAGAGAGGGATGACATCCATTGGACCAGGACTACAGCGAGAGCCATGTTTAGACACTGGGTCTCGTTTTTAAACTTGAGGTCCCCTTAAGCCTGGCCCAGGGGGGGCAGAAGGGGCTCCAGCCCCTTGTGTCACAAAATGTGGTCAATCTGGCCAAAAACTTCACCCTTACGAGGGCACAATTTGCTTTGTTGAACAGAGGCCTGTCTTTCGTGCCAATGATTGGACTTCACAAAATCAAAAGACAACACTTCAATTGGATGTTCAGAATTACCATAGGCGTATCAAATTGGCGGCCTACTTCAAAGGCTCACAGAACAGAGCGATTCCACCATTTGTGGGTACATCTACTTGGGAACCGCCACTAGACAAGTTGCCACCTGAGATTGGTTTATTAGTTGATAAGGATAAAAACATGTTAGATTCCGGGTTTAAAGTTGTTAAGAAAGCTCCGAACTTATCAGTGGCAGAGGTGAAAGCCTTGAGAGAGTTGATGGGCAACAAGACTATTGTCATCAAGCCAGCTGATAAAGGGAGCGCGTGGTTATATTGTCTAGGGAGCAGTATGTGACAGAGGTTAAAAGACAGTTGTCGGATAGTATTTATTATAAAAAGTTAAAAGAGCCAATTTATTTACAGACTATTCCTATGGTGAGTAGGATTTTAGATGACCTTTACAATAAAAGGGTGATAAATAAAAACAGAGTTCATATTTGAAAGGAGAGGGGCAACCACGGCCCAGAAGGTTCTACATTCTGCCTAAAATCCACAAAGAACCTGAAAAGTGGACAGTTCCCCATGAAATCCCGCCAGGCAGACCCATTGTCTCCGATTGCGTAGCGAGACCTACCAGACAGCTGAGTTTATTGATTTTTATTTGAATCCGCTTTCTATTAGGCATCCGTCCTATGTTAAGGATAGTTATTATTTCATTGATTTGGTTAAATCCCTGACAATCCCAGCTGACTCTTTTCTTTTTAGTATTGATATTGATAGTCTATACACTAACATAGACATTGCAGCGGGATTGCAGGCGGTAAGAGAGATATTTCAGAAGTATCCTGATGCCAAGAGACCGGATAAAGAGATCTTAGAACTTTTGGAGATCAATCTTAGACGTAATGACTTTGAGTTTGATGGAGACTTTTATCTGCAGATTAAAGGGACGGCAATGGGGAAACGGTTCGCGCCGCTTATGCCAATATTTTTATGGCTAAGTGGGAGGCAGAGGCCTTGGAGAAGTGCCCGAGGAAGCCTCTCCATTATTTACGGTACCTCGACGACATATGGGGCGTGTGGACGTATTCGAAACCTGATTTTGAGGAATTCATTAGGACTTTGAATGCACATGATTGGTCGATACAATGTAAATATGAATTGGATGATAAAAAATTGATTTTTGGACACTACGGTGTATAAAGGACCAAATTTTGAAGTGCATAATAAATTAGATATAAAAGTATTCTTTAAAAGACTGATACACATGCACTACTGTACAAAACTAGTTTCCACCCTCGTCATACGTATAGAGGTATCGTAAAGGCTCAACTACTTCGATTTCATAGGATTTGCACGAGACGGAAGACTTCAAGGAAGCAGTCAAGGAATTGTTTGTCGCTTTGAGAAAGAGAGGATACTCTCGTCAATTTTAAGACAGTGCTTGAGATCCTTTTGGACCAGAAAGAGGCACTGGAAGGATCGTATCCCCTCATAACCACATATTCGTTATTTAATGTTCAAATGCATAAGAAGTTGAAAGAAAATTTTGATTCTCTAATGATAAACACAGGAGTTTTGCCAAACAGGACAGTGATTTCCGCGTACAGGCGAAATAAAAACTTAAAAGACTACTTGGTCAGAGCAAGGCTGACAAGTCAGCAATTTTGAAGCCAACAGTGTTGTTAGGCACTTTCTGTTCCTTGACCTTTGTCAAAAACAGGGTCAAGAAGACAATTTTTCCTGTACGGCAGAAATTCACACCACAATCCACAAATTGCGTATATTTGATCTTTTGTGTGAAATGTGGTATGCAATATGTAGGAGAGACTAAGAATTCGATTTCATTGAGGATGACACAACATCGTTATAATATTAAAAATCGTAAAGAAAGGCAAACTCCATTAGTGGAACACTTTATTAATCATAGCTATAAGTCTCTGAGAGTTGCTGGTTTGGAAAGGAATGCCCTATGGACGGATTGGGAGAGAAAGAAGGTTGAGAGGAGATGGATTTATTGGTTGGATACTAAAGAACCAGATGGGTTAAACATTAGATTTCGGTGAATTGGATATTGACGGACTAGATTGATGGGGGACGATGATTAGTGGATTGGGATGGCGGGTTTGGCGTGATCGGGCGGGACTTCCTGTCTTGCCGACCCCTGACCTGAACTTAGGCCCTAACCTTAACCATTCCACCTTGCGTGGAACCCCATCCCGATCTGAGCCCCAACCATATATCTTTATGACAGCCCTACCCTGACGACTGGCCCTAACCACAACCCCACCCTTACATCTGGCCCTAACCCTAACCACACCCCACCCCCAGCCCTAACCCTAACCTTCTCCCCCTACCCCATTTTAGCCACCCCCCATCCTAACCCTTTTTGGGAGGATAGGGAGAGGAGGGTCCAATATTTACAAGGGGTCATCAATTTGAATACTTAATAAGGTTGATAACATTGGGGAGAACATCATACAATTCATGGGGTATTAATTGAATTCATAGCTTAATTTTAATAATTTAGGGTATTATGGGATTAAAAATTTTATGTTGGTAGTATAAACACAAGGGGCATACATGATTTGGGGGTTTAAAAATTTACAAGTTAAAATTTAAGGTGTAATAACATTTAACATAAACATTGGGATTAAAATTAATATTAAAATTTCATATTAAATTGGACTTTAAATATTACATATAAAAATGATTTGGGCCTACAGTAATTTAGTACATAGTGTGAAATATTATAATTCATGAAGAAAGCAATTTTTACAATCGATGGGAAAGGGCTATTTACATAGGAAGGAAATTCGGATAAAAAAGACGAACGAAAAATCTAACTGGAACAGAGGGTATAAAAGGAGCTGACACACACAGAGAGGGCATTTCGCCTTGAGACACAGAAGGAGCAACATCAGAGACTAGACAAACACACAGAAGTTTGTTTTGCTGATTTTTTGTGCCACAGCCTGAAGAAGGCCCTTTTCAGGGCCGAAACGTCGCGGCGGCACAAATTAAAATTTGATTTCATTTAATTTCATTTACTTCAATTTCATTTTCAATTCATAACTACAAAACTAATAAAGAATAAAAACAACAAAACTTTTATTTCATTTTATTTTATTTTATTTATTACAACTTTTATTTTTGATTACTTATATAACAAAGGCGACATTATTAATATATAACAAAGGCGACACCACAACAACAAAACTCAACACACTATATAAATAAACAAAACAAAAAAACAACACACTAAAAAAGTCCATCGGGCTCGATGGCTTTTTTGATGATGAGGATGGGTGGACGGTGGTCCGTCGTGGGGGCGCCAGCGGCGCCCTGGGCGGTCCAACTTCCAGCAGCAGCGGTCACCTGGGGATGGACCGTGCACGTCCTCCTGCCTTCGAAAGAGGGGAGGAGTCAGTTTTCAATCCCTAATCGGCCTGTGCCTCCCTCGGGTTCTCGATTCCGTGGCTCTGGTCCTCCAGCCCGATCCTATGCTGATGTGGTTCGCCGAGGGGCGACCTCAAGATGAACCGAGAGTGACTGCTTCCTACTACCGGAGACCCAGATTAAACTGGGATCGCCAGTGGAGACCGCAGCCAAGATGGCAGCAGCAACAGGAACCAATGGACCAGGACAAGCTGCAATTGGTTCATAAGCTGCACACGGTGATCAGATTGGTGCATCACCTTCAGAATGTGACTCCCAAGGACGGGAGAGAGGAACCACGGATGATTGTCCGTATGGTGGAGAACTTGGCCTCCATGATCAAGCCAGCCTTGCCAACACCTGAAACGCTGGACTTGATCCTGGGCAATGCTAAGAATTGGGGGTACACTACCCTCATGATTTTGGAGGAGCACTACTCCAAGCAGATTGATGTGATGAGGGAGAGTTGGCCGAGGAGATGAGTCTGGACTGGAAAGAATGTTTCCAGATGGCCGTGAGGAGAGCTCGTGAGAGACCTACCCCACATCACACAAGAAGTGCTGGACCACGAGAGGCCCTGGTGACGGCATGCGCGGCCACAGCTACGGAAAGGGTGCCTCAGCCGGCTGGCAGGGAGGCAACAGAGGACGTGGAGAGGGGTTTGGTGCATGAGGAAGCACGGCCTCCTCCAAGGACAGTTGAGATGGCTCAACAGACAGACCCTCAACCCCTGAAGCAGCGGGTTTCGGTCCAAGTCCTCAGGCCTCATGGAATTGCGGCAGGAGATGGGGACAATGACAGAAGAGAGATCCTACTGGACACCAGCTCCGAGTCAGGCAATCCAGCAGGAAGCTCAGGTACAGGAGGAAGCCCGGCCGGCTTCTCCTTTGCAGCAGAGACCGCCTCGTACCAGGGGTGCAAGACAGGGTTGTGTGATTCCTGAGTCCAATTTTCTGTTGGAGTTGGAGGAGCTTGATTCTTCCCACGAGGGTGGTCAGGGTTCACAGCAAGCTCTGGTCGTAGGGGAAAGTCCACGTGATTCCCTGCTGGAAGAGAGAGAAGAGGAGGTTAGACAGGACAGAACACCCGTCTTAGTACCTACCTCACAGAGGTCAAGGGAGGATCCAGGGTCTCCCGATAATGCACAGGATGATGCAGGGAGGAGCCTGGGCATGGATAGTTCGTCTGAGCAGCAGAACCTGACCTCAACCCCAAAGCAATACTATTCTGTCAAACGGCATATTCACACAGAGAGAAAGATGATTGATTGGGGCTGAGCATTCGGAAAAAGTGGGTCTTCCTGGGGACTCCAATCTCATAAGGTTTCCCGCACATGTGTTGCCGGACCTGCAGGTAGACAGCTTTCCCGGGGCCAACTTCCGACATGCTCAAGCACTGGTTAGAAAAGCCACCATTCATTCAAATGTAGAGAAGGTGGTCTTGGCGTTCGGGTTGAACAACAAGAATCAAGGTGCAAAAGAAACAGCAATCAAGCAGATGTTAGGGGCCGTCAGAGCAGCGAAGAACCGGTTCCCTTTCTCTGAAATATGGATTCCTCTCATTAACTTTTCCTCAGGCCTGAGCAGGGAGGAAATCCAGACACTCACGACCATGAACGCCTACATTTCTAGGAATTTGCCTTTCATCCCCAAGTTGTCGGAGAACGATTTCAGGACAGAGAGGGATGACATCCATTGGACCAGGACTACAGCGAGAGCCATGTTTAGACACTGGGTCTCGTTTTTAAACTTGAGGTCCCCTAAGCCTGGCCCAGGGGGGCAGAAGGGCTCCAGCCCCTTGTGTCACAAAATGTGGTCAATCTGGCCAAAAACTTCACCCTTACGAGGGCACAATTTGCTTTGTTGAACAGAGGCCTGTCTTTCGTGCCAATGATTGGACTTCACAAAAATCAAAAGACAACACTTCAATTGGATGTTCAGAATTACCATAGGCGTATCAAATTGGCGGCCTACTTCAAAGGCTCACAGAACAGAGCGATTCCACCATTTGTGGGTACATCTACTTGGGAACCGCCACTAGACAAGTTGCCACCTGAGATTGGTTTATTAGTTGATAAGGATAAAAACATGTTAGATTCCGGGTTTAAAGTTGTTAAGAAAGCTCCGAACTTATCAGTGGCAGAGGTGAAAGCCTTGAGAGAGTTGATGGGCAACAAGACTATTGTCATCAAGCCAGCTGATAAAGGGAGCGCGGTGGTTATATTGTCTAGGGAGCAGTATGTGACAGAGGTTAAAAGACAGTTGTCGGATAGTATTTATTATAAAAAGTTAAAAGAGCCAATTTATTTACAGACTATTCCTATGGTGAGTAGGATTTTAGATGACCTTTACAATAAAAGGGTGATAAATAAAAAACAGAGTTCATATTTGAAAGGAGAGGGGCAACCACGGCCCAGAAGGTTCTACATTCTGCCTAAAATCCACAAAGAACCTGAAAAGTGGACAGTTCCCCATGAAATCCCGCCAGGCAGACCCATTGTCTCCGATTGCGGTAGCGAGACCTACCAGACAGCTGAGTTTATTGATTTTTATTTGAATCCGCTTTCTATTAGGCATCCGTCCTATGTTAAGGATAGTTATTATTTCATTGATTTGGTTAAATCCCTGACAATCCCAGCTGACTCTTTTCTTTTTAGTATTGATATTGATAGTCTATACACTAACATAGACATTGCAGCGGGATTGCAGGCGGTAAGAGAGATATTTCAGAAGTATCCTGATGCCAAGAGACCGGATAAAGAGATCTTAGAACTTTTGAGATCAATCTTAGACGTAATGACTTTGAGTTTGATGGAGACTTTTATCTGCAGATTAAAGGGACGGCAATGGGGAAACGGTTCGCGCCGCTTATGCCAATATTTTTATGGCTAAGTGGGAGGCAGAGGCCTTGGAGAAGTGCCCGAGGAAGCCTCTCCATTATTTACGGTACCTCGACGACATATGGGGCGTGTGGACGTATTCGAAACCTGATTTTGAGGAATTCATTAGGACTTTGAATGCACATGATTGGTCGATACAATGTAAATATGAATTGGATGATAAAAAAATTGATTTTTTGGACACTACGGTGTATAAAGGACCAAATTTTGAAGTGCATAATAAATTAGATATAAAAGTATTCTTTAAAAGACTGATACACATGCACTACTGTACAAAACTAGTTTCCACCCTCGTCATACGTATAGAGGTATCGTAAAGGCTCAACTACTTCGATTTCATAGGATTTGCACGAGACGGGAAGACTTCAAGGAAGCAGTCAAGGAATTGTTTGTCGCTTTGAGAAAGAGAGGATACTCTCGTCAATTTTTAAGACAGTGCTTGAGATCCTTTTTGGACCAGAAAGAGGCACTGGAAGGGGATCGTATCCCCCTCATAACCACATATTCGTTATTTAATGTTCAAATGCATAAGAAGTTGAAAGAAAATTTTGATTCTCTAATGATAAACACAGGAGTTTTGCCAAACAGGACAGTGATTTCCAGCGTACAGGCGAAATAAAAACTTAAAAGACTACTTGGTCAGAGCAAGGCTGACAAGTCAGCAATTTTGAAGCCAACAGTGTTGTTAGGCACTTTCTGTTCCTTGACCTTTGTCAAAAACAGGGTCAAGAAGACAATTTTTCCTGTACGGCAGAAATTCACGCCACAATCCACAAATTATGTATATTTGATCTTTTGTGTGAAATGTGGTATGCAATATGTAGGAGAGACTAAGAATTCGATTTCATTGAGGATGACACAACATCGTTATAATATTAAAAATCGTAAAGAAAGGCAAACTCCATTAGTGGAACACTTTATTAATCATAGCTATAAGTCTCTGAGAGTTGCTGGTTTGGAAAGGAATGCCCTATGGACGGATTGGGAGAGAAAGAAGGTTGAGAGGAGATGGATTTATTGGTTGGATACTAAAGAACCAGATGGGTTAAACATTAGATTTCGGTGAATTGGATATTGACGGACTAGATTGATGGGGGGACGATGATTAGTGGATTGGGATGGCCGGGTTTGGCGTGATCGGGCGGGACTTCCTGTCTTGCCGACCCCTGACCTGAACTTAGGCCCTAACCTTAACCATTCCACCTTGCGTGGAACCCCATCCCCGATCTGAGCCCCAACCATATATCTTTATGACAGCCCTACCCTGACGACTGGCCCTAACCACAACCCCACCCTTACATCTGGCCCTAACCCTAACCACACCCCCACCCCCAGCCCTAACCCTAACCTTCTCCCCCCTACCCCATTTAGCTCACCCCCATCCTAACCCTTTTTGGGAGGATAGGGAGGGAGGGTCCAATATTTACAAGGGTCATCAATTTGAATACTTAATAAGGTTGATAACATTGGGGAGAACATCATACAATTCATGGGGGTATTAATTGAATTCATAGCTTAATTTTAATAATTTAGGGTATTATGGGATTAAAAATTTTATGTTGGTAGTATAAACACAAGGGCATACATGATTTGGGGGTTTAAAATTTACAAGTTAAAATTTAAGGTGTAATAACATTTAACATAAACATTGGGATTAAAATTAATATTAAAAATTTCATATTAAATTGGACTTTAAATATTACATATAAAAATGATTTGGGCCTACAGTAATTTAGTACATAGTGTGAAATATTATAATTCATGAAGAAAGCAATTTTTACAATCGATGGGAAAGGGCTATTTACATAGGAAGGAAATTCGGATAAAAAAGACGAACGAAAAATCTAACTGGAACAGAGGGTATAAAAGGAGCTGACACACACAGAGAGGGCATTTCGCCTTGAGACACAGAAGGAGCAACATCAGAGACTAGACAAACACACAGAAGTTTGTTTTGCTGATTTTTGTGCCACAGCCTGAAGAAGGCCCTTTTCAGGGCCGAAACGTCATCAAGCGGCACAAATTAAAATTTGATTTCATTTAATTTCATTTACTTCAATTTCATTTTCAATTCATAACTACAAAACTAATAAAGAATAAAAACAACAAAACTTTTATTTCATTTTATTTTATTTTATTTATTACAACTTTTATTTTTTGATTACTTATATAACGAAGGCGACATTATTAATATATAACAAAGGCGACACCACAACAACAAAACTCAACACACTATATAAATAAACAAAAACAAAACAACAACACACTAAAAAAGTCCATCGGGCTCGATGGCTTTTTTTGATGATGAGGATGGGTGGACGGTGGTCCGTCGTGGGGCGCCAGCGGCGCCCTGGGCGGTCCAACTTCCAGCAGCAGCGGGTCACCTGGGGGATGGACCGTGCACGTCCTCCTGCCTTCGAAAGAGGGGGGAGGAGTCAGTTTTCAATCCCTAACCCCTAACCCTAACCCTAACCCTAACCCCCTAACCCCTAACCCTAACCCCCTGCCCTAAGAGGGTCTTCACACCATGGGCTGGGGCTATCCCTGCCCACCCATAAATCCTAACCCTAACCATATAAGACACACAAAAACAATTGGACACAACACAGCCTAACCCTAACCACATAAAAATTTGATAAAAAGCAATTGGACATAACAAAATAAAGGAGGTCTTGGAGGGTATAAAACAATTGGATGCAATACAAAAGTCAATAAGACAAACACGCAATTAGGACAAAACAAAGGAGGACTTGGAGGACACAAAACAATTGGACATAACAGAAAAGTCAATAAAGACAAACATAATTAGGACAAAACAATAAAAGGAGGATGGAGGACACAAAACAATTGGACATAAAATCAAATAGAGTAACACATAATTGGGACAGAAAAATTAAAGGAGGACTTGGAGGACACAAAACAATTGGATATAACACAAAAAACGGAGGAGGACATAACAAGGACAAAAGAGGAGGGACAGGAACAAAGTCACGTAAAAACCAAAGGAAAGGACAAATAAGGGGGTGCCATAAATACAAAAACTAAAGACAAATACTGGAAAGGACATTGAAGAAGGGGTGCCATAAGAATAATAACAATTAAAGAAAGCCAAAGAAAGGACAGGACAAAACATTAAGAACATTAAACATAAAAATAATAAAACAGAGAATCCAAGAGTGGGAGGAGACAGCACACTATAAAAAGCCAAGAGAGGCACACAGAAAACACACACAGACAGACACGTTGGGCCAGCCTGAAGAAGGCCCATAATTCGCCGAAACGTCATGACGGCCCAACGTTAAGTGCACTATTATAAAAACATAAAACCAAATCTTGGTTAATTTTTGAATCGGGACTGGGATCTCATCACCGCCCTTTGGACGATTGTGCCCTTTGGGGCGTACTGTGGGGTTTCTGGGCGCCCGGGATGGGAGCAGGCAGGCCAGTGCATTGGGCCCGGCCCCTTCGGGACCGGACTCCCAACTTGTTTTCCCCTAACCAGCCCGTGCCGCCTGTCCGCCCGCTCGGGTGACACCGTCCCCCCGCTGCGATGCCCTAAGAGGGTCTTCACACCATGGGCTGGGGCTATCCCTGCCCACCCATAAATCCTAACCCTAACCATATAAGACACACAAAAACAATTGGACACAACACAGCCTAACCCTAACCACATAAAAATTTGATAAAAAGCAATTGGACATAACAAAATAAAGGAGGTCTTGGAGGGTATAAAACAATTGGATGCAATACAAAAGTCAATAAGACAAACACGCAATTAGGACAAAACAAAGGAGGACTTGGAGGACACAAAACAATTGGACATAACAGAAAAGTCAATAAAGACAAACATAATTAGGACAAAACAATAAAAGGAGGATGGAGGACACAAAACAATTGGACATAAAATCAAATAGAGTAACACATAATTGGGACAGAAAAATTAAAGGAGGACTTGGAGGACACAAAACAATTGGATATAACACAAAAAACGGAGGAGGACATAACAAGGACAAAAGAGGAGGGACAGGAACAAAGTCACGTAAAACCAAAGGAAAGGACAAATAAGGGGTGCCATAAATACAAAAACTAAAGACAAATACTGGAAAGGACATTGAAGAAGGGGTGCCATAAGAATAATAACAATTAAAGAAAGCCAAAGAAAGGACAGGACAAAACATTAAGAACATTAAACATAAAAATAATAAAACAGAGAATCCAAGAGTGGGAGGAGACAGCACACTATAAAAGCCAAGAGAGGCACACAGAAAACACACACAGACAGACACGTTGGGCCAGCCTGAAGAAGGCCCATAATTAGCCCGAAACGTCATGACGGCCCAACGTTAAGTGCACTATTATAAAAAACATAAAACCAAATCTTGGTTAATTTTTTGAATCGGGACTGGGATCTCATCACCGGCCCTTTGACGATTGTGCCCCTTTGGGGCGTACTGTGGGGTTTCTGGACGCCCGGGATGGGAGCAGGCAGGCCAGTGCATTGGAGCCCGGCCCCTTCGGGGACCGGACTCCCAACTTGTTTTCCCTAACCAGCCCGTGCCGCCTGTCCGCCCGCTCGGGGGACACCGTCCCCCGCTGCGATGCCCTAAGAGGGTCTTCACACCATGGGCTGGGGCTATCCCTGCCCACCCATAAATCCTAACCCTAACCATATAAGACACACAAAAACAATTGGACACAACACAGCCTAACCCTAACCACATAAAATTTGATAAAAGCAATTGGACATAACAAAATAAAGGAGGTCTTGGAGGGTATAAAACAATTGGATGCAATACAAAAGTCAATAAGACAAACACGCAATTAGGACAAAACAAAGGAGGACTTGGAGGACACAAAACAATTGGACATAACAGAAAAGTCAATAAAGACAAACATAATTAGGACAAAACAATAAAAGGAGGATGGAGGACACAAAACAATTGGACATAAAATCAAATAGAGTAACACATAATTGGGACAGAAAAATTAAAGGAGGACTTGGAGGACACAAAACAATTGGATATAACACAAAAAACGGAGGAGGACATAACAAGGACAAAAGAGGAGGGACAGGAACAAAGTCACGTAAAACCAAAGGAAAGGACAAATAAGGGGTGCCATAAATACAAAAACTAAAGACAAATACTGGAAAGGACATTGAAGAAGGGGTGCCATAAGAATAATAACAATTAAAGAAAGCCAAAGAAAGGACAGGACAAAACATTAAGAACATTAAACATAAAAATAATAAAACAGAGAATCCAAGAGTGGGAGGAGACAGCACACTATAAAAGCCAAGAGAGGCACACAGAAAACACACACAGACAGACACGTTGGGCCAGCCTGAAGAAGGCCCATAATTCGCCGAAAACGTCATGACGGCCCAACGTTAAGTGCACTATTATAAAAACATAAAACCAAATCTTGGTTAATTTTTGAATCGGGACTGGGATCTCATCACCGGCCCTTTGGACGATGTGCCCCTTTGGGGCGTACTGTGGGGTTTCTGGGCGCCCGGGATGGGAGCAGGCAGGCCAGTGCATTGGAGCCCGGCCCCTTCGGGACCGGACTCCCAACTTGTTTTCCCCTAACCAGCCCGTGCCGCCTGTCCGCCCGCTCGGGTGACACCGTCCCCGCTGCGATGCCCTAAGAGGGTCTTCACACCATGGGCTGGGGCTATCCTGCCCACCCATAAATCCTAACCCTAACCATATAAGACACACAAAAACAATTGGACACAACACAGCCTAACCCTAACCACATAAAAATTTGATAAAAAGCAATTGGACATAACAAAATAAAGGAGGTCTTGGAGGGTATAAAACAATTGGATGCAATACAAAAGTCAATAAGACAAACACGCAATTAGGACAAAACAAAGGAGGACTTGGAGGACACAAAACAATTGGACATAACAGAAAAGTCAATAAAGACAAACATAATTAGGACAAAACAATAAAAGGAGGATGGAGGACACAAAACAATTGGACATAAAATCAAATAGAGTAACACATAATTGGGACAGAAAAATTAAAGGAGGACTTGGAGGACACAAAACAATTGGATATAACACAAAAAAACGGAGGAGGACATAACAAGGACAAAAGAGGAGGGACAGGAACAAAGTCACGTAAAAACCAAAGGAAAGGACAAATAAGGGGTGCCATAAATACAAAAACTAAAGACAAATACTGGAAAGGACATTGAAGAAGGGGTGCCATAAGAATAATAACAATTAAAGAAAGCCAAAGAAAGGACAGGACAAAACATTAAGAACATTAAACATAAAAATAATAAAACAGAGAATCCAAGAGTGGGAGGAGACAGCACACTATAAAAGCCAAGAGAGGCACACAGAAAACACACACAGACAGACACGTTGGGCCAGCCTGAAGAAGGCCCATAATTCGCCGAAACGTCATGACGCCCCAACGTTAAGTGCACTATTATAAAAACATAAAACCAAATCTTGGTTAATTTTTGAATCGGGACTGGGATCTCATCACCGCCCTTTGACGATTGTGCCCTTTGGGGCGTACTGTGGGGTTTCTGGACGCCCGGGATGGGAGCAGGCAGGCCAGTGCATTGGAGCCCGGCCCCTTCGGGGACCGGACTCCCAACTTGTTTTCCCTAACCAGCCCGTGCCGCCTGTCCGCCCGCTCGGGTGACACCGTCCCCGCTGCGATGCCCTAAGAGGGTCTTCACACCATGGGCTGGGGCTATCCCTGCCCACCCATAAATCCTAACCCTAACCATATAAGACACACAAAAACAATTGGACACAACACAGCCTAACCCTAACCACATAAAAATTTGATAAAAAGCAATTGGACATAACAAAATAAAGGAGGTCTTGGAGGGTATAAAACAATTGGATGCAATACAAAAGTCAATAAGACAAACACGCAATTAGGACAAAACAAAGGAGGACTTGGAGGACACAAAACAATTGGACATAACAGAAAAGTCAATAAAGACAAACATAATTAGGACAAAACAATAAAAGGAGGATGGAGGACACAAAACAATTGGACATAAAATCAAATAGAGTAACACATAATTGGGACAGAAAAATTAAAGGAGGACTTGGAGGACACAAAACAATTGGATATAACACAAAAAACGGAGGAGGACATAACAAGGACAAAAGAGGAGGGACAGGAACAAAGTCACGTAAAACCAAAGGAAAGGACAAATAAGGGGTGCCATAAATACAAAAACTAAAGACAAATACTGGAAAGGACATTGAAGAAGGGGGTGCCATAAGAATAATAACAATTAAAGAAAGCCAAAGAAAGGACAGGACAAAACATTAAGAACATTAAACATAAAAATAATAAAACAGAGAATCCAAGAGTGGGAGGAGACAGCACACTATAAAAGCCAAGAGAGGCACACAGAAAACACACACAGACAGACACGTTGGGCCAGCCTGAAGAAGGCCCATAATTACCGAAACGTCATGACGGCCCAACGTTAAGTGCACTATTATAAAAACATAAAACCAAATCTTGGTTAATTTTTGAATCGGGACTGGGATCTCATCACCGGCCCTTTGGACGATGTGCCCCTTTGGGGCGTACTGTGGGGTTTCTGGGCGCCCGGGATGGGAGCAGGCAGGCCAGTGCATTGGAGCCCGGCCCCTTCGGGGACCGGACTCCCAACTTGTTTTCCCCCTAACCAGCCCGTGCCGCCTGTCCGCCCGCTCGGGTGACACCGTCCCCCGCTGCGATGCCCTAAGAGGGTCTTCACACCATGGGCTGGGGCTATCCCTGCCCACCCATAAATCCTAACCCTAACCATATAAGACACACAAAACAATTGGACACAACACAGCCTAACCCTAACCACATAAAAATTTGATAAAAGCAATTGGACATAACAAAATAAAGGAGGTCTTGGAGGGTATAAAACAATTGGATGCAATACAAAAGTCAATAAGACAAACACGCAATTAGGACAAAACAAAGGAGGACTTGGAGGACACAAAACAATTGGACATAACAGAAAAGTCAATAAAGACAAACATAATTAGGACAAAACAATAAAAGGAGGATGGAGGACACAAAACAATTGGACATAAAATCAAATAGAGTAACACATAATTGGGACAGAAAAATTAAAGGAGGACTTGGAGGACACAAAACAATTGGATATAACACAAAAAAACGGAGGAGGACATAACAAGGACAAAAGAGGAGGGACAGGAACAAAGTCACGTAAAACCAAAGGAAAGGACAAATAAGGGGTGCCATAAATACAAAAACTAAAGACAAATACTGGAAAGGACATTGAAGAAGGGGTGCCATAAGAATAATAACAATTAAAGAAAGCCAAAGAAAGGACAGGACAAAACATTAAGAACATTAAACATAAAAATAATAAAACAGAGAATCCAAGAGTGGGAGGAGACAGCACACTATAAAAGCCAAGAGAGGCACACAGAAAACACACACAGACAGACACGTTGGGCCAGCCTGAAGAAGGCCCATAATTCGCCGAAACGTCGCGACGGCCCAACGTTAAGTGCACTATTATAAAAACATAAAACCAAATCTTGGTTAATTTTTTGAATCGGGACTGGGATCTCATCACCGGCCTTTTGACGATGTGTGCCCCTTTGGGGCGTACTGTGGGGTTTCTGGACGCCCGGGATGGGAGCAGGCAGGTTAGTGCATTGGAGCCCGGCCCCTTCGGGGACCGGACTCCCAACTTGTTTTCCCCAACCAGCCCGTGCCGCCTGTCCGCCCGCTCGGGTGACACCGTCCCCCGCTGCGATGCCCTAAGAGGGTCTTCACACCATGGGCTGGGGCTATCCCTGCCCACCCATAAATCCTAACCCTAACCATATAAGACACACAAAAACAATTGGACACAACACAGCCTAACCCTAACCACATAAAAATTTGATAAAAAGCAATTGGACATAACAAAATAAAGGAGGTCTTGGAGGGTATAAAACAATTGGATGCAATACAAAAGTCAATAAGACAAACACGCAATTAGGACAAAACAAAGGAGGACTTGGAGGACACAAAACAATTGGACATAACAGAAAAGTCAATAAAGACAAACATAATTAGGACAAAACAATAAAAGGAGGATGGAGGACACAAAACAATTGGACATAAAATCAAATAGAGTAACACATAATTGGGACAGAAAAATTAAAGGAGGACTTGGAGGACACAAAACAATTGGATATAACACAAAAAACGGAGGAGGACATAACAAGGACAAAAGAGGAGGGACAGGAACAAAGTCACGTAAAAACCAAAGGAAAGGACAAATAAGGGGGTGCCATAAATACAAAAACTAAAGACAAATACTGGAAAGGACATTGAAGAAGGGGTGCCATAAGAATAATAACAATTAAAGAAAGCCAAAGAAAGGACAGGACAAAACATTAAGAACATTAAACATAAAAATAATAAAACAGAGAATCCAAGAGTGGGAGGAGACAGCACACTATAAAAGCCAAGAGAGGCACACAGAAAACACACACAGACAGACACGTTGGGCCAGCCTGAAGAAGGCCCATAATTCGCCGAAACGTCGCGACGGCCCAACGTTAAGTGCACTATTATAAAAAACATAAAACCAAATCTTGGTTAATTTTTTGAATCGGGACTGGGATCTCATCACCGGCCCTTTGGACGATTGTGCCCCTTTGGGGCGTACTGTGGGGTTTCTGGACGCCCGGGATGGGAGCAGGCAGGCCAGTGCATTGGAGCCCGGCCCCCTTCGGGGACCGGACTCCCAACTTGTTTTCCCCTAACCAGCCCGTGCCGCCTGTCCGCCCGCTCGGGTGACACCGTCCCCCCGCTGCGATGCCCTAAGAGGGTCTTCACACCATGGGCTGGGGCTATCCCTGCCCACCCATAAATCCTAACCCTAACCATATAAGACACACAAAACAATTGGACACAACACAGCCTAACCCTAACCACATAAAAATTTGATAAAAAGCAATTGGACATAACAAAATAAAGGAGGTCTTGGAGGGTATAAAACAATTGGATGCAATACAAAAGTCAATAAGACAAACACGCAATTAGGACAAAACAAAGGAGGACTTGGAGGACACAAAACAATTGGACATAACAGAAAAGTCAATAAAGACAAACATAATTAGGACAAAACAATAAAAGGAGGATGGAGGACACAAAACAATTGGACATAAAATCAAATAGAGTAACACATAATTGGGACAGAAAAATTAAAGGAGGACTTGGAGGACACAAAACAATTGGATATAACACAAAAAAACGGAGGAGGACATAACAAGGA
The DNA here is from genome assembly GCF_013358895.1 of Oreochromis aureus. Classification (NCBI taxonomy): domain Eukaryota; kingdom Metazoa; phylum Chordata; class Actinopteri; order Cichliformes; family Cichlidae; genus Oreochromis; species Oreochromis aureus. The sequence goes on along the minus strand of NC_052946.1, from coordinate 42,449,728 downwards.
CAAAAGAGGAGGGACAGGAACAAAGTCACGTAAAACCAAAGGAAAGGACAAATAAGGGGTGCCATAAATACAAAACTAAAGACAAATACTGGAAAGGACATTGAAGAAGGGGTGCCATAAGAATAATAACAATTAAAGAAAGCCAAAGAAAGGACAGGACAAAACATTAAGAACATTAAACATAAAAATAATAAAACAGAGAATCCAAGAGTGGGAGGAGACAGCACACTATAAAAGCCAAGAGAGGCACACAGAAAACACACACAGACAGACACGTTGGGCCAGCCTGAAGAAGGCCCATAATTACGCGAAACGTCGCGACGGCCCAACGTTAAGTGCACTATTATAAAAACATAAAACCAAATCTTGGTTAATTTTTGAATCGGGACTGGGATCTCATCACCGGCCCTTTGGACGATTGTGCCCCTTTGGGGCGTACTGTGGGGTTTCTGGACGCCCGGGATGGGAGCAGGCAGGCCAGTGCATTGGAGCCCGCCCCTTCGGGGACCGGACTCCCAACTTGTTTTCCCTAACCAGCCCGTGCCGCCTGTCCGCCCGCTCGGGTGACACCGTCCCCGCTGCGATGCCCTAAGAGGGTCTTCACACCATGGGCTGGGGCTATCCTGCCCACCCATAAATCCTAACCCTAACCATATAAGACACACAAAAACAATTGGACACAACACAGCCTAACCCTAACCACATAAAAATTTGATAAAAAGCAATTGGACATAACAAAATAAAGGAGGTCTTGAGGGTATAAAACAATTGGATGCACAACAAAGTCAATAAGACAAACACGCAATTAGGACAAAACAAAGGAGGACTTGGAGGACACAAAACAATTGGACATAACAGAAAAGTCAATAAAGACAAACATAATTAGGACAAAACAATAAAAGGAGGATGGAGGACACAAAACAATTGGACATAAAATCAAATAGAGTAACACATAATTGGGACAGAAAAATTAAAGGAGGACTTGGAGGACACAAAACAATTGGATATAACACAAAAAACGGAGGAGGACATAACAAGGACAAAAGAGGAGGGACAGGAACAAAGTCACGTAAAACCAAAGGAAAGGACAAATAAGGGGTGCCATAAATACAAAAACTAAAGACAAATACTGGAAAGGACATTGAAGAAGGGGTGCCATAAGAATAATAACAATTAAAGAAAGCCAAAGAAAGGACAGGACAAAACATTAAGAACATTAAACATAAAAATAATAAAACAGAGAATCCAAGAGTGGGAGGAGACAGCACACTATAAAAGCCAAGAGAGGCACACAGAAAACACACACAGACAGACACGTTGGGCCAGCCTGAAGAAGGCCCATAATTCGCCGAAACGTCATGACGGCCCAACGTTAAGTGCACTATTATAAAAACATAAACCAAATCTTGGTTAATTTTTGAATCGGGACTGGGATCTCATCACCGCCCTTTGGACGATTGTGCCCCTTTGGGGCGTACTGTGGGGTTTCTGGACGCCCGGGATGGGAGCAGGCAGGCCAGTGCATTGGAGCCCGCCCCTTCGGGGACCGGACTCCCAACTTGTTTTCCCCTAACCAGCCCGTGCCGCCTGTCCGCCCGCTCGGGTGACACCGTCCCCGCTGCGATGCCCTAAGAGGGTCTTCACACCATGGGCTGGGGCTATCCCTGCCCACCCATAAATCCTAACCCTAACCATATAAGACACACAAAAACAATTGGACACAACACAGCCTAACCCTAACCACATAAAAATTTGATAAAAAGCAATTGGACATAACAAAATAAAGGAGGTCTTGGAGGGTATAAAACAATTGGATGCAATACAAAAGTCAATAAGACAAACACGCAATTAGGACAAAACAAAGGAGGACTTGGAGGACACAAAACAATTGGACATAACAGAAAAGTCAATAAAGACAAACATAATTAGGACAAAACAATAAAAGGAGGATGGAGGACACAAAACAATTGGACATAAAATCAAATAGAGTAACACATAATTGGGACAGAAAAATTAAAGGAGGACTTGGAGGACACAAAACAATTGGATATAACACAAAAACGGAGGAGGACATAACAAGGACAAAAGAGGAGGGACAGGAACAAAGTCACGTAAAACCAAAGGAAAGGACAAATAAGGGGTGCCATAAATACAAAAACTAAAGACAAATACTGGAAAGGACATTGAAGAAGGGGTGCCATAAGAATAATAACAATTAAAGAAAGCCAAAGAAAGGACAGGACAAAACATTAAGAACATTAAACATAAAAATAATAAAACAGAGAATCCAAGAGTGGGAGGAGACAGCACACTATAAAAGCCAAGAGAGGCACACAGAAAACACACACAGACAGACACGTTGGGCCAGCCTGAAGAAGGCCCATAATTCGCCGAAACGTCATGACGGCCCAACGTTAAGTGCACTATTATAAAAACATAAAACCAAATCTTGGTTAATTTTTGAATCGGGACTGGGATCTCATCACCGCCCTTTGGACGATTGTGCCCTTTGGGGCGTACTGTGGGGTTTCTGGGCGCCCGGGATGGGAGCAGGCAGGCCAGTGCATTGGAGCCCGGCCCCTTCGGGACCGGACTCCCAACTTGTTTTCCCCAACCAGCCCGTGCCGCCTGTCCGCCCGCTCGGGTGACACCGTCCCCCGCTGCGATGCCCTAAGAGGGTCTTCACACCATGGGCTGGGGCTATCCCTGCCCACCCATAAATCCTAACCCTAACCATATAAGACACACAAAAACAATTGGACACAACACAGCCTAACCCTAACCACATAAAAATTTGATAAAAAGCAATTGGACATAACAAAATAAAGGAGGTCTTGGAGGGTATAAAACAATTGGATGCAATACAAAAGTCAATAAGACAAACACGCAATTAGGACAAAACAAAGGAGGACTTGGAGGACACAAAACAATTGGACATAACAGAAAAGTCAATAAAGACAAACATAATTAGGACAAAACAATAAAAGGAGGATGGAGGACACAAAACAATTGGACATAAAATCAAATAGAGTAACACATAATTGGGACAGAAAAATTAAAGGAGGACTTGGAGGACACAAAACAATTGGATATAACACAAAAAACGGAGGAGGACATAACAAGGACAAAAGAGGAGGGACAGGAACAAAGTCACGTAAAACCAAAGGAAAGGACAAATAAAGGGGTGCCATAAATACAAAAACTAAAGACAAATACTGGAAAGGACATTGAAGAAGGGGTGCCATAAGAATAATAACAATTAAAGAAAGCCAAAGAAAGGACAGGACAAAACATTAAGAACATTAAACATAAAAATAATAAAACAGAGAATCCAAGAGTGGGAGGAGACAGCACACTATAAAAGCCAAGAGAGGCACACAGAAAACACACACAGACAGACACGTTGGGCCAGCCTGAAGAAGGCCCATAATTACCGCCGAACGTCGCGACGGCCCAACGTTAAGTGCACTATTATAAAAACATAAAACCAAATCTTGGTTAATTTTTGAATCGACTGGGATCTCATCACCGCCCTTTGGACGATTGTGCCCCTTTGGGGCGTACTGTGGGGTTTCTGGACGCCCGGGATGGGAGCAGGCAGGCCAGTGCATTGAGCCCGCCCCTTCGGGACCGGACTCCCAACTTGTTTTCCCCTAACCAGCCCGTGCCGCCTGTCCGCCCGCTCGGGTGACACCGTCCCCCGCTGCGATGCCCTAAGAGGGTCTTCACACCATGGGCTGGGGCTATCCCTGCCCACCCATAAATCCTAACCCTAACCATATAAGACACACAAAAACAATTGGACACAACACAGCCTAACCCTAACCACATAAAAATTTGATAAAAAGCAATTGGACATAACAAAATAAAGGAGGTCTTGGAGGGTATAAAACAATTGGATGCAATACAAAAGTCAATAAGACAAACACGCAATTAGGACAAAACAAAGGAGGACTTGGAGGACACAAAACAATTGGACATAACAGAAAAGTCAATAAAGACAAACATAATTAGGACAAAACAATAAAAGGAGGATGGAGGACACAAAACAATTGGACATAAAATCAAATAGAGTAACACATAATTGGGACAGAAAAATTAAAGGAGGACTTGGAGGACACAAAACAATTGGATATAACACAAAAAACGGAGGAGGACATAACAAGGACAAAAGAGGAGGGACAGGAACAAAGTCACGTAAAACCAAAGGAAAGGACAAATAAGGGGTGCCATAAATACAAAAACTAAAGACAAATACTGGAAAGGACATTGAAGAAGGGGTGCCATAAGAATAATAACAATTAAAGAAAGCCAAAGAAAGGACAGGACAAAACATTAAGAACATTAAACATAAAAATAATAAAACAGAGAATCCAAGAGTGGGAGGAGACAGCACACTATAAAAGCCAAGAGAGGCACACAGAAAACACACACAGACAGACACGTTGGGCCAGCCTGAAGAAGGCCCATAATTACGCCGAAACGTCGCGACGGCCCAACGTTAAGTGCACTATTATAAAAACATAAAACCAAATCTTGGTTAATTTTTGAATCGGGACTGGGATCTCATCACCGCCCTTTGGACGATTGTGCCCTTTGGGGCGTACTGTGGGGTTTCTGGACGCCCGGGATGGGAGCAGGCAGGCCAGTGCATTGGAGCCCGGCCCCTTCGGGACCGGACTCCCAACTTGTTTTCCCCTAACCAGCCCGTGCCGCCTGTCCGCCCGCTCGGGTGACACCGTCCCCCGCTGCGATGCCCTAAGAGGGTCTTCACACCATGGGCTGGGGCTATCCTGCCCACCCATAAATCCTAACCCTAACCATATAAGACACACAAAAACAATTGGACACAACACAGCCTAACCCTAACCACATAAAAATTTGATAAAAAGCAATTGGACATAACAAAATAAAGGAGGTCTTGGAGGGTATAAAACAATTGGATGCAATACAAAAGTCAATAAGACAAACACGCAATTAGGACAAAACAAAGGAGGACTTGGAGGACACAAAACAATTGGACATAACAGAAAAGTCAATAAAGACAAACATAATTAGGACAAAACAATAAAAGGAGGATGGAGGACACAAAACAATTGGACATAAAATCAAATAGAGTAACACATAATTGGGACAGAAAAATTAAAGGAGGACTTGGAGGACACAAAACAATTGGATATAACACAAAAAACGGAGGAGGACATAACAAGGACAAAAGAGGAGGGACAGGAACAAAGTCACGTAAAAAAACCAAAGGAAAGGACAAATAAGGGGTGCCATAAATACAAAACTAAAGACAAATACTGGAAAGGACATTGAAGAAGGGGTGCCATAAGAATAATAACAATTAAAGAAAGCCAAAGAAAGGACAGGACAAAACATTAAGAACATTAAACATAAAAATAATAAAACAGAGAATCCAAGAGTGGGAGGAGACAGCACACTATAAAAGCCAAGAGAGGCACACAGAAAACACACACAGACAGACACGTTGGGCCAGCCTGAAGAAGGCCCATAATTCGCCGAAACGTCGCGACGGCCCAACGTTAAGTGCACTATTATAAAAACATAAAACCAAATCTTGGTTAATTTTTGAATCGGGACTGGGATCTCATCACCGGCCCTTTGGACGACAGTGCCCTTTGGGCGTACTGTGGGGTTTCTGGACGCCCGGGATGGGAGCAGGCAGGCCAGTGCATTGGAGCCCGGCCCCTTCGGGGACCGGACTCCCAACTTGTTTTCCCTAACCAGCCCGTGCCGCCTGTCCGCCCGCTCGGGTGACACCGTCCCCGCTGCGATGCCCTAAGAGGGTCTTCACACCATGGGCTGGGGCTATCCCTGCCCACCCATAAATCCTAACCCTAACCATATAAGACACACAAAAACAATTGGACACAACACAGCCTAACCCTAACCACATAAAAATTTGATAAAAAGCAATTGGACATAACAAAATAAAGGAGGTCTTGGAGGGTATAAAACAATTGGATGCAATACAAAAGTCAATAAGACAAACACGCAATTAGGACAAAACAAAGGAGGACTTGGAGGACACAAAACAATTGGACATAACAGAAAAGTCAATAAAGACAAACATAATTAGGACAAAACAATAAAAGGAGGATGGAGGACACAAAACAATTGGACATAAAATCAAATAGAGTAACACATAATTGGGACAGAAAAATTAAAGGAGGACTTGGAGGACACAAAACAATTGGATATAACACAAAAAAACGGAGGAGGACATAACAAGGACAAAAGAGGAGGGACAGGAACAAAGTCACGTAAAACCAAAGGAAAGGACAAATAAGGGGTGCCATAAATACAAAAACTAAAGACAAATACTGGAAAGGACATTGAAGAAGGGGTGCCATAAGAATAATAACAATTAAAGAAAGCCAAAGAAAGGACAGGACAAAACATTAAGAACATTAAACATAAAATAATAAAACAGAGAATCCAAGAGTGGGAGGAGACAGCACACTATAAAAAGCCAAGAGAGGCACACAGAAAACACACACAGACAGACACGTTGGGCCAGCCTGAAGAAGGCCCATAATTCGCCAAACGTCATGACGGCCCAACGTTAAGTGCACTATTATAAAAACATAAAACCAAATCTTGGTTAATTTTTGAATCGGGACTGGGATCTCATCACCGCCCCTTTGGACGATTAGCCCTTTGGGGCGTACTGTGGGGTTTCTGGGCGCCCGGGATGGGAGCAGGCAGGCCAGTGCATTGGGCCCGGCCCCTTCGGGACCGGACTCCCAACTTGTTTTCCCTAACCAGCCCGTGCCGCCTGTCCGCCCGCTCGGGTGACACCGTCCCCCGCTGCGATGCCCTAAGAGGGTCTTCACACCATGGGCTGGGGCTATCCCTGCCCACCCATAAATCCTAACCCTAACCATATAAGACACACAAAAACAATTGGACACAACACAGCCTAACCCTAACCACATAAAATTTGATAAAAAGCAATTGGACATAACAAAATAAAGGAGGTCTTGGAGGGTATAAAACAATTGGATGCAATACAAAAGTCAATAAGACAAACACGCAATTAGGACAAAACAAAGGAGGACTTGGAGGACACAAAACAATTGGACATAACAGAAAAGTCAATAAAGACAAACATAATTAGGACAAAACAATAAAAGGAGGATGGAGGACACAAAACAATTGGACATAAAATCAAATAGAGTAACACATAATTGGGACAGAAAAATTAAAGGAGGACTTGGAGGACACAAAACAATTGGATATAACACACAAAAAACGGAGGAGGACATAACAAGGACAAAAGAGGAGGGACAGGAACAAAGTCACGTAAAAACCAAAGGAAGGAAAGGACAAATAAGGGGTGCCATAAATACAAAAACTAAAGACAAATACTGGAAAGGACATTGAAGAAGGGGTGCCATAAGAATAATAACAATTAAAGAAAGCCAAAGAAAGGACAGGACAAAACATTAAGAACATTAAACATAAAAATAATAAAACAGAGAATCCAAGAGTGGGAGGAGACAGCACACTATAAAAGCCAAGAGAGGCACACAGAAAACACACACAGACAGACACGTTGGGCCAGCCTGAAGAAGGCCCATAATTACCGAAACGTCATGACGGCCCAACGTTAAGTGCACTATTATAAAAACATAAAACCAAATCTTGGTTAATTTTTGAATCGGGACTGGGATCTCATCACCGGCCTTTTGGACGATTGTGCCCTTTGGGGCGTACTGTGGGGTTTCTGGACGCCCGGGATGGGAGCAGGCAGGCCAGTGCATTGGAGCCTGCCCCTTCGGGACCGGACTCCCAACTTGTTTTCCCTAACCAGCCCGTGCCGCCTGTCCGCCCGCTCGGGTGACACCGTCCCCGCTGCGATGCCCTAAGAGGGTCTTCACACCATGGGCTGGGGCTATCCCTGCCCACCCATAAATCCTAACCCCAACCATATAAGACACACAAAAACAATTGGACACAACACAGCCTAACCCTAACCACATAAAAATTTGATAAAAAGCAATTGGACATAACAAAATAAAGGAGGTCTTGGAGGGTATAAAACAATTGGATGCAATACAAAAGTCAATAAGACAAACACGCAATTAGGACAAAACAAAGGAGGACTTGGAGGACACAAAACAATTGGACATAACAGAAAAGTCAATAAAGACAAACATAATTAGGACAAAACAATAAAAGGAGGATGGAGGACACAAAACAATTGGACATAAAATCAAATAGAGTAACACATAATTGGGACAGAAAAATTAAAGGAGGACTTGGAGGACACAAAACAATTGGATATAACACAAAAACGGAGGAGGACATAACAAGGACAAAAGAGGAGGGACAGGAACAAAGTCACGTAAAAACCAAAGGAAAGGACAAATAAGGGGGTGCCATAAATACAAAAACTAAAGACAAATACTGGAAAGGACATTGAAGAAGGGGGTGCCATAAGAATAATAACAATTAAAGAAAGCCAAAGAAAGGACAGGACAAAACATTAAGAACATTAAACATAAAAATAATAAAACAGAGAATCCAAGAGTGGGAGGAGACAGCACACTATAAAAGCCAAGAGAGGCACACAGAAAACACACACAGACAGACACGTTGGGCCAGCCTGAAGAAGGCCCATAATTCGCCGAAACGTCGCGACGGCCCAACGTTAAGTGCACTATTATAAAAAACATAAAACCAAATCTTGGTTAATTTTTTGAATCGGGACTGGGATCTCATCACCGGCCCTTTGGACGATTGTGCCCCTTTGGGGCGTACTGTGGGGTTTCTGGACGCCCGGGATGGGAGCAGGCAGGCCAGTGCATTGGAGCCCGGCCCCCTTCGGGGACCGGACTCCCAACTTGTTTTCCCCTAACCAGCCCGTGCCGCCTGTCCGCCCGCTCGGGTGACACCGTCCCCCCGCTGCGATGCCCTAAGAGGGTCTTCACACCATGGGCTGGGGCTATCCCTGCCCACCCATAAATCCTAACCCTAACCATATAAGACACACAAAAACAATTGGACACAACACAGCCTAACCCTAACCACATAAAAATTTGATAAAAAGCAATTGGACATAACAAAATAAAGGAGGTCTTGGAGGGTATAAAACAATTGGATGCAATACAAAAGTCAATAAGACAAACACGCAATTAGGACAAAACAAAGGAGGACTTGGAGGACACAAAACAATTGGACATAACAGAAAAGTCAATAAAGACAAACATAATTAGGACAAAACAATAAAAGGAGGATGGAGGACACAAAACAATTGGACATAAAATCAAATAGAGTAACACATAATTGGGACAGAAAAATTAAAGGAGGACTTGGAGGACACAAAACAATTGGATATAACACAAAAAACGGAGGAGGACATAACAAGGACAAAAGAGGAGGGACAGGAACAAAGTCACGTAAAAACCAAAGGAAAGGACAAATAAGGGGGTGCCATAAATACAAAAACTAAAGACAAATACTGGAAAGGACATTGAAGAAGGGGGTGCCATAAGAATAATAACAATTAAAGAAAGCCAAAGAAAGGACAGGACAAAACATTAAGAACATTAAACATAAAAATAATAAAACAGAGAATCCAAGAGTGGGAGGAGACAGCACACTATAAAAGCCAAGAGAGGCACACAGAAAACACACACAGACAGACACGTTGGGCCAGCCTGAAGAAGGCCCATAATTACCGAAACGTCATGACGGCCCAACGTTAAGTGCACTATTATAAAAACATAAACCAAATCTTGGTTAATTTTTTGAATCGGGACTGGGATCTCATCACCGCCCTTTGGACGATTGTGCCCCTTTGGGGCGTACTGTGGGGTTTCTGGGCGCCCGGGATGGGAGCAGGCAGGCCAGTGCATTGGAGCCCGGCCCCTTCGGGGACCGGACTCCCAACTTGTTTTCCCCTAACCAGCCCGTGCCGCCTGTCCGCCCGCTCGGGTGACACCGTCCCCGCTGCGATGCCCTAAGAGGGTCTTCACACCATGGGCTGGGGCTATCCCTGCCCACCCATAAATCCTAACCCTAACCATATAAGACACACAAAAACAATTGGACACAACACAGCCTAACCCTAACCACATAAAAATTTGATAAAAAGCAATTGGACATAACAAAATAAAGGAGGTCTTGGAGGGTATAAAACAATTGGATGCAATACAAAAGTCAATAAGACAAACACGCAATTAGGACAAAACAAAGGAGGACTTGGAGGACACAAAACAATTGGACATAACAGAAAAGTCAATAAAGACAAACATAATTAGGACAAAACAATAAAAGGAGGATGGAGGACACAAAACAATTGGACATAAAATCAAATAGAGTAACACATAATTGGGACAGAAAAATTAAAGGAGGACTTGGAGGACACAAAACAATTGGATATAACACAAAAAACGGAGGAGGACATAACAAGGACAAAAGAGGAGGGACAGGAACAAAGTCACGTAAAACCAAAGGAAAGGACAAATAAGGGGTGCCATAAATACAAAAACTAAAGACAAATACTGGAAAGGACATTGAAGAAGGGGTGCCATAAGAATAATAACAATTAAAGAAAGCCAAAGAAAGGACAGGACAAAACATTAAGAACATTAAACATAAAAATAATAAAACAGAGAATCCAAGAGTGGGAGGAGACAGCACACTATAAAAGCCAAGAGAGGCACACAGAAAACACACACAGACAGACACGTTGGGCCAGCCTGAAGAAGGCCCATAATTACCCGAAACGTCATGACGGCCCAACGTTAAGTGCACTATTATAAAAACATAAAACCAAATCTTGGTTAATTTTTTGAATCGGGACTGGGATCTCATCACCGCCCTTTGGACGATGTGCCCCTTTGGGCGTACTGTGGGGTTTCTGGACGCCCGGGATGGGAGCAGGCAGGCCAGTGCATTGGAGCCCGGCCCCTTCGGGGACCGGACTCCCAACTTGTTTTCCCCTAACCAGCCCGTGCCGCCTGTCCGCCCGCTCGGGTGACACCGTCCCCGCTGCGATGCCCTAAGAGGGTCTTCACACCATGGGCTGGGGCTATCCCTGCCCACCCATAAATCCTAACCCTAACCATATAAGACACACAAAAACAATTGGACACAACACAGCCTAACCCTAACCACATAAAAATTTGATAAAAAGCAATTGGACATAACAAAATAAAGGAGGTCTTGGAGGTATAAAACAATTGGATGCAATACAAAAGTCAATAAGACAAACACGCAATTAGGACAAAACAAAGGAGGACTTGGAGGACACAAAACAATTGGACATAACAGAAAAGTCAATAAAGACAAACATAATTAGGACAAAACAATAAAAGGAGGATGGAGGACACAAAACAATTGGACATAAAATCAAATAGAGTAACACATAATTGGGACAGAAAAATTAAAGGAGGACTTGGAGGACACAAAACAATTGGATATAACACAAAAAAACGGAGGAGGACATAACAAGGACAAAAGAGGAGGGACAGGAACAAAGTCACGTAAAACCAAAGGAAAGGACAAATAAGGGGTGCCATAAATACAAAAACTAAAGACAAATACTGGAAAGGACATTGAAGAAGGGGTGCCATAAGAATAATAACAATTAAAGAAAGCCAAAGAAAGGACAGGACAAAACATTAAGAACATTAAACATAAAATAATAAAACAGAGAATCCAAGAGTGGGAGGAGACAGCACACTATAAAAGCCAAGAGAGGCACACAGAAAACACACACAGACAGACACGTTGGGCCAGCCTGAAGAAGGCCCATAATTAGCCGAAACGTCATGCGACGGCCCAACGTTAAGTGCACTATTATAAAAACATAAAACCAAATCTTGGTTAATTTTTTGAATCGGGACTGGGATCTCATCACCGCCCTTTGGACGATTGTGCCCCTTTGGGGCGTACTGTGGGGTTTCTGGACGCCCGGGATGGGAGCAGGCAGGCCAGTGCATTGGAGCCCGCCCCTTCGGGACCGGACTCCCAACTTGTTTTCCCTTCTCCCCCTACCCCATTTAGCTCACCCCCATCCTAACCCTTTTTGGGAGGATAGGGAGAGGAGGGTCCAATATTTACAAGGGGTCATCAATTTGAATACTTAATAAGGTTGATAACATTGGGGAGAACATCATACAATTCATGGGGGTATTAATTGAATTCATAGCTTAATTTTAATAATTTAGGGTATTATGGGATTAAAAATTTTATGTTGGTAGTATAAACACAAGGGGCATACATGATTTGGGGGTTTAAAAATTTACAAGTTAAAATTTAAGGTGTAATAACATTTAACATAAACATTGGGATTAAAAATTAATATTAAAAATTTCATATTAAATTGGACTTTAAATATTACATATAAAAATGATTTGGGCCTACAGTAATTTAGTACATAGTGTGAAATATTATAATTCATGAAGAAAGCAATTTTTACAATCAATGGGAAAGGGCTATTTACATAGGAAGGAAATTGGATAAAAAGACGAACGAAAAATCTAACTGGAACAGAGGGTATAAAAGGAGCTGACACACACAGAGAGGGCATTTCGCCTTGAGACACAGAAGGAGCAACATCAGAGACTAGACAAACACACAGAAGTTTGTTTTGCTGATTTTTTGTGCCACAGCCTGAAGAAGGCCCTTTTCAGGGCCGAAACGTCGCGGCGGCACAAATTAAAATTTGATTTCATTTAATTTCATTTACTTCAATTTCATTTTCAATTCATAACTACAAAACTAATAAAGAAAAAAACAACAAAACTTTTATTTCATTTTATTTTATTTTATTTATTACAACTTTTATTTTTGATTACTTATATAACAAAGGCGACATTATTAATAGATAACAAAGGCGACACCACAACAACAAAACTCAACACACTATATAAATAAACAAAACAAAACAACAACACACTAAAAAGTCCATCGGGCTCGATGGCTTTTTTGATGATGAGGATGGGTGGACGGTGGTCCGTCGTGGGGGCGCCAGCGGCGCCCTGGGCGGTCCAACTTCCAGCAGCAGCGGTCACCTGGGGATGGACCGTGCACGTCCTCCTGCCTTCGAAAGAGGGGGGAGGAGTCAGTTTTCAATCCCTAACCCTAACAACACATGGGGAATTGGGACATATTGGGGATCAAAACTTTATTATAACCATTAAAACCACAATATTTTGATTTATGACCCTTTTAATCACTTCATATTTTACAGTTAAAACACAACAACAGTCATTAAAATCACAAACTTTATTAAAACCCTTAAAAACACAATATGGCAGAAAAATATACAAACCCAAAAATCATAAAACCATAATTCGGTAAAAAACATACTCATCCAAGTTTAAAATTATAAATATATTTCTCTGCAAACCTACAAAATTCATAAAAACCTAATTGGATTACAAACATACAAACACAAATTGCTAAATCTTATATACATTACTTCAGAAAAACATAATTCTTAAAAATTCACATAATTTGCAAAATACATTTTATAAAACACATTTCATGCAATTTCATTACAAAGGTTAAAAAACACACATTCATAGTAGTATAAAACCATCACACATATTTGAAAACACATTGCCTAACCTAAAACTCAAAAAAACTAATGTACACGAAACCAAGCCTATAAAAGGCTGCACAGCAGAGAGGAGCTCATTTGGGAGCTGACCGTTGAAGAGGCAACATCTCTCTCTCTCTGTGCATTCCCAGCTTATAATTCATTGTGCCCCAGCCTGAGGAAGACCTATCTTGGGTCGAAACGTCGCGGCAGTGGGCACATTAATTCATTGATTTTCACTTATTGAAAAATTAAAAATAACTTTATTAATTTTATTTTTTATTTTTATTTTTCTTTAAAACACAAATTTCATTTACCTTTTTTTTCTCTTTTTTTTCTCGCCTTTGTTGTGATTGTAAATTCATATACACAGATTTTTCATATCTAACTAAAATAAATAGCACATCACAACAATTATTAAATAAAGATAACAAAGGCGACATCAAGACACAACACAAAAAATTAAAAATTCAAAGATGGGGTCCCGGATGGACTCGGAGGGCTGGACTGTGGTGCGTCATGGGAGAGGGCGGCTGCCTTCCCGTGGACGTGTCCAGCAGGGGACAAGCGGCAGAGGCGGAGGGATGGACAGAGCACCGTCTGGACCCTTTAGGGACCGGACTCACTTCCACATCCCTAACCACCTTTCCCACTCCTAGCCCTAACCCCAACCCATTGTCCCAACCCTTGTCCTAATCCCCTTCCCTATTCCTATTCCTAACCCTAGTCCCATCCCCTTCCCCAACCCCCACTTATTTTGTTTTTGTACATTTTATTGTAAATAGTTTAAAAATTTAATGTATACGGTGTGTAAGTTTAAATTAGGGGTTACTACAATTTACACACAGTTTGAATAAATATATGAATAAATAAATACTTGTCATAAATAAATAAATTAATAAATAATTTAGTTTAAAAGTTTTTCTGTAAATAGTTAATTTATTTTATATACACACCATTTAGTTCATATCATTTCATATGGTGTGGTTTTAGTTCATTAAAAAATTATTGGTAAGATTTAAAAACGTTTTGGTTAATTCATTTGGACTGTGGTGATTTCTTTTTGTTTAAAATTTAGAAGCCGTAGGGGCGGAGCCACAGCTTATTTAAGGGGTGAGCCTGCAGGCCAGGCTCATTCTCTCGTTGCCCTTCGGCGGAGACAGTCGCTTCTTTCAGCAGACTACTTTTAGTTACTTTTGAGTGTGCCCAGGCCTGAAGAAGACCAAGAGTGGTCGAAACGTCGCCACAGCGGCACACGATTTTTATTTTTTGAACCTTTTGAAGGGTATTTTTAGTTCTTAACAGTTTTATTTTTATTTTTTATTTTTTATTTTTATTTTTTCATTAAAAAAAAGCAATAAAAAAATAAAAAAAACAAAAAAACAACAACAAAATATTGAAAACTTTACCAGCCCTCCATTATGGCTGATGGAGGGTGGCAGCAGGTCCGCTACGGGAGGAGGGGTCGCTCCCGTATGCAGACCAATATTAATCGACCCCAATCTCTAGACCAGGATTGGTCTTCTTGGGACCGGGGAGGGAGGGGCCCGGGAGGGAAGGACCGTGCATACCTCGGTCCTCCCCAGGGAGGACGGGGCCGTAACCCACGTCCTAACCCGGTTGTAAATATTGTGTTTGGATTTCATCTCACAGCACGGACCAAGAAGGGGACACTGCACGGGAGTCGGGAGTTTGCAATGGAAGGAATCAGAATTTGGGACCTGTCCGCAGGTCACTGTTTATCTTTCACTGTAAACAGGAAGTTTTGCGTTTGGGCCCTGATCTTGTCTGAAACCTGATAATAGTGCAACCCTGAGCTGATGCACCACCATAAAACTTGGACGCTGTAAAGCCAGAGTTGATGTTTGCTTTGATGGTGAAATTGTAGATCCACAAATGCTTGTGTTTAGAAAGAGACATCCTGGGTGTGATCCAAAATACCAGCTGCACTGGAGACAAGCTTAGAGATGAAAATACTCAAATTTAACTCTTTAAAGCTTGAACCATGAAATAACTGCCAGAAAATTCTAAATTTATTGCTTAAAATTGTGTTGTGTGATTTGTTTAGATTTCTTGGGACGGCAGCATGGGGATTTACTCTGAAAGAAGTGTCTAAAATTAAAATGTGTATCAAATATGATACAGTAGGCGTTAACAGCTTTACGACTGCACTGCCTTATAATCATGATTCTCAACACAATTACTATGTGCTTCACTTACTTGAGGTCCATAGTAGTAGCAATTGTAGGCAATAGGTGTGTGACCTGGTACTGCTCCTTGGTCTATGCACATGTCAGCAACAAGGTTCTTCATCTGTAATTAACAGAACATTATGAATATTACAAATGGATACATGCAAATCACCAAATACACTGATTCCCACATATCCTGTAGGACTCCACTATACCAGGGCTCTAGAGTGCGACCAATTTGGTCACAAATGCGACCAAATTTTTCAATGGTGCAAGCTGGTCGCACCGGTGTGACCAGCTGTCCCAGTAAAAGAGAAAAAAAAAGTTTCTGGAACTCTGAAAGTCTATGTGTGGTCAATAACTGACACACATCATGCCACTATCGTGTGTCCCAATCAGAGATAGTCAGGGGCGGGACCTCTATGATTGGCCGTGGTCCTGTAGTTGTCCCGTAGTCCTGTGTGTACGTTTGAAAGTGCAGGTGGAAGAGGGAGGTGAGTAGCTTGAATAAAGCGAAGAGGGAGGTGAGTAGCTTGAATAAAGCGATATCGATTCATTAAATCCTGAATCGACTTAATATAAATGTATAATATAAATGTATTTTGCCAGAAACGCCAGAATCTCAGGTTAAAGCTCTCAAAAATATTTCAACAAACAGCAAATGAGAGCAGGTAAACTGATTCCACACAAAGACGTAAACACAGAGCGTGGACCCGACGCATCAGAATCAGCTTTCTCATTCTCAGCTTTCTGACCCGACGGCACAAACACGGACACGCCGTCGGGGCTGAAAGCTGAGAGCTCACTGATTCTGATGCGTCGCCGCTTTTTTTTTTTTTTTACTTTTTGGTGCTAAATTCTGAGCTGCAGGTTTTATTTCTCTCCAACCTAAATTCACTGAACCAGCAGCAAAAGAAGATCCAAACTACGCTTCACCTTTGATAAATGTCGTCATTAATCCCCTCTTACCTTTGCTGTTTTGCTTCCACCATGATAAAATCACACATCGTGCACAGCTCTCTCTGCTTCAAGAACAGTTTCCCATCTCAAATCTCTGTTTTCAGCATTACTCATTTGCTTATTACCCACCAGTCAACCATTGTTTACAGTGCTGTCAGCAGTCTTTTTTTTTTTTTTTTTTTTTTTACTTAAATGTCCTCGGACAAGAAAGCCTAATTTCTGCTGTTCAATACTGAAGAAATTTATACTTTTTAAAATTATGCAATATTGCAGGATATTTTTAAGGTCATCTCCTATAAAAAGCCAGGCCAGGAAAATCTCCTTCATTTTTTCTGTGTTTTATTCTCAGTTACTTTGACACAAAGGCATCTGCTGTGATGTTCACACCTCTGATGAAGTCTCACATGTATCGGTACTGATAAATGATCAGAATTATAATGTTTCTGATAATCGGAGGCAAAATTGAATCGAAACAGAACCTCGTGAATCGGAATTGAATGGATTATAGAAATCAGTGATGATACCCAGCCCTAGAGAGTAGCCTAAGCCTGGCAGAAGTGGGATGTAGCTGTGTAAAATAAGAAAAGATGAAAAGAAGTATTGATAAATGTTTTATTAAGTTAAGGCCTGATCTGTCTGAAATTCATAGCCAGTGCTCTGACACTGAGCCACCCATCTTTGAACGCTGAAAAAGCAGCAGTGTATCCGGAAAACACATTATATGCTGCGATAAATGCAGTGCCCAAGTGTCCCCTCTCCCACTGCATTTCAGTGGCAGGCAGCAGCGAACAGGTCGTCAGAGGAGGCCGATGTGATGATTAAGTTTAACATTGTCTACAATATTACCAAAGGGTGCCAAAGCACTTTAAGCACAAGCAGTTTTTCAGTAACTTATCTTTCTTGTAGAAATGTGCTCCAAATAAAGAACTTTGTGTTGACAAGATTGTTAGTCAATTCTTTACAAATGAATATTGTCTGTATGGACAGCAATTTCCACCCCAAAAAGGTGCACATTAAGCAATGTGGCTGAAAAATCTGGGTGCGCCTAACTTTTTTGTGCTGGTGTGCGCCTAAGAAAAAAGTTAGGCGCACCAGTCCAACCGTGGCAAAAAGATAGTCTAGAGCCCTGTATACCAAACATACTAAGGAACAGAGAAAAGTAAACTTACTCCTCCATATGCGAGTAGGTCGTCCCAGGGATCCAGCATAGGATACACATTATCCAGGTACCATTTGAAAGGTTTACAGTTCAGCCTTTCTCTGAGTTTCTTCCTCTCTGAAATGTCACCTATGTCAATTCCATGATTCTGCAGGAACAAAGAAAAAGATGTGAATCAATTCATAGATTGTGACTGAGGAAGAATCTACAGAATGATGTTCCTTAAATGTCGATGTTAAAAACACAAAGAGCTCTCAAAGCCTAATATCTCCTCATGACTCTGTGGACAAGAGAATGAAATATCCTTTAGAGAAAACATAATTTTCTGTTTGTGTCAGTGCCTGAAAACACCTCAAATGGGATGTTCCAAGCCAAGTTAACATTGTGCTTGTATTCATCCATCCAGATCTCTGCAACTCTGAGGGCATTTCTCTTCATGGCAGGACCCAAGTCAGGCATGTAGGGCTTGTGGGCCCCTCTCGATGTGGGCGATCTTGGAACATGGAACAACTTCAACACTGCCTCCACATGTCCATACCTACATGAAAAAGTGCACTGTAAAATTTAGATAACTGATCACTTCTAACTTTGCAAGGGTAGAAAAAGGCATTTTAAATGACCTGAGGACTATAACAAAATCCAGCAGGTCCAGCTCCACAACTATTCTTTAAAATCATTATTATGTAAGAGAATGTTATAACTCTATGTGATCTTTACTCACACGAATTCCCAGCTCAACATTTTCTCCACCATACACTTTCATTCCTTCATCAAGAGCTCCAATTTCCCCCAGAAACTTTCTATCAGCAACCATGATCCCCATGACAGATGGACTCCTAAAGTCAAAGAACAGAACTCTATCTTACAACTACTGTTTATTGTTATTATAATAAAAATAAATCGAGATATCATAATGATAGCGTGATACAGTTAAAAAGCTGTTATTTTGGTTAAACACTGATTTCACTTGAACTTACTTCCCCGGCAGTGAACCATCATTAAGTTTGTATTACTCGGGTATAAAACTCTCATACATGCACCACAGAGCCCAGTCGAAGGCATGTGCACTGGGATCATGATTAATACACTTGAGATCATCAAAGTTGACTCTATCAAACACCGGGGAAACCACCACAGTTCGGTCAGCTTTAATCTGTGTCAGCAGAGGTTCAGCCCTGTATGAAGGAAGGGAAAAACTTTACATGTAATAAATTTAAATTAGACACTTAAAGACTTCAATGCAAGCACACACCCAGCCATCGCATTAAAAAAAAAGTCCTGATAACAGAAAATATAACACCCAAACAACTAAATGAAAATATGTATTTTTGCCATGTTCCTACCACATTTCATGGACTTCAATGTGTGCGTCCAGGATGGCCACCACGTCAGCAGTAGCAGCCCTCCACCCAGACGCTCTGGCATAAGCGAGACCTCTCTGCTCACTGTGCCTCACTTTCAAAATACAGAGATTAGGGTTCTCCTGCTCAAGTGACTTCACATACATGTCAAGGTCAGCCTTCAGATTTTCTGAATTGTAGAAAGAGAAATATCCTAACTAGAATTTTTTTTTTCCTTTGTTTTTTGCATTTCCGTGGATTTTCGGGTGGATCAGTTATTCTACAGTCAGTGATTTAAACCTCTGCCCTGCAACAGACTGGCGACCCATTCAGACTGTACACTGTTTCTTGCTGTATGACAGGTGGGAGAGGTTTCAACTATCCTGTGACCCTGAACAGGATCAGCAAAAGAAACTGAATGGCTGGATGAATTTAAATCAACCAAGCAAAAAAACTGGTTTGATTACAAACATGTGTGACATGTCACAGCCTCTGCAGGAAAAGTTCATTTGCAAAACCACTGTTTTTGTCACAGTTGCGATGGCAGATGTGTGGAGGTGAAGTAAGGACCCAAGTGCAGGCAGAGGTTGATATGAGAACTAAGTTTATTTAAGTGGAGATAGCGAGGACAGGAACTAAAAATAAACTAAAACTGGGAAAACCTAAACACATGGACCTGAAGTCAAAATTCTCAGGGTCATACACAGAGGAACACAGGAAGAAGTTGGAGGAACCACAGGGAGACTCAGGGAAACAACACAGACGAGCCAGCTACTAACAGAGACAAACACAAGGCTTAAATACACAAAGGGATAACAAGGGAATGAGACACAAAAGGAGAGCACAGCTGGGAGTAATCAGACATAACGAGACAAGGAAGCAAAGCAGAATACACTACACATAGGATAGGGGCTGTGTCCGAATTCAGGGGAAGGATGCTTAAAATGCCATTTTTGGATGCAATGACATCACAGCGACGCGACGAAGGCTGTCCGAATTCAAAGAGCACTCAAAATGTGGCGACAAATGCGTCCTACTTTTCCGCGAATTTGAGGGTCAGTTGTGTCCGAATTCAGTGGAAGGATGCTTCAATGCCATATTTGGATGCAATGACGTCACAGCGACGCGACGAAGGCTGTCCGAATTCAAAGAGTACTCAAAATGTGGCAACAAATGCGTCCTACTTTTCCCCACATTTTAAGGATGGGTCCGATGTATCCTTCGTGTCCTACTATATCCCAGGATTCATTGCGGTCATAGAGGAGATTTGTTTCTGATAACGATGGTGGTCAAAGCGGAGAGGAAAACACTTTCAAATGTAAGTATATGAAAAGCTGGTTGTACAAAAGTTAAACTGTTATAGCGGTCGTGTTGTTAAGCTTTGGGCATCTGCATAGACATGTTTCTTTTATTTAAAATAACCGTAAACCAGCTTGTATGGTGGGTCCCGCGGTTTTTCATGTATTGCCGCTTAGATACAGCTAATTTTGATTTTTTCGAATTGGTGATATGTTGTGGGGAACAAAGACCAAACGGCTTCATTTATTAAAACGAGGAGAAAACGATCACCTCTTCACTGGGGTGAAGAATTGGGCCACTATGGCGTAAAAATACAATAAATACAACCACATAAAATGATCCGACCAAGACAAAAAATGTGGTATTTTGTAAATATAATAATAAACGTGAACGTACTGTGTAATTGTGTAACTTTATTAGCAGCATCCACCTGAAAATGTGCCAAATTGAGAGTAACATCCTCCTCTCTGCCGCTTAATGCTCTCTGGTCGCTATGGTAACGTGTAAATATTTCTTTCAAAATAAGACACACAACTACAACAAGGGAAAGACCCAGGGAAACAGAGTTAACGATAAAAACCCTGGAAACCATAAATGTCACAGGGGAGCCTCAACTCTCATGGCCCGGTACCAAATGACTCACAGACCGCTGCTGTACAGAACCTGTGATGTCCAGACGGTATTCCTCTGGTGTTCTGCTGTGAAAACCTTTGGGTTTAGGGATTAACATAGTTGCCATGGTTTCCTTTCTTCTCTTATTTGTTGTGTGTGATCAGGACAATTCTGGAGAAGATGGGCCTGCAGGGGAAAGTCACCCCCTTGCAGGCCAGAAGACATGAGATAACTTTAAAGAATACAAAGTACGTATGTGTGTTATCAAGAAGATAATTCTTAAGAACACAAGTTAATAAATGTGCAATTACTAAGAGTTGTTGTGGTGTTTTTATTTGCCTGCTGTCATTTTTGATTTCCTCTGCCTTTAGGATTGCAAGTATCCAGGCTCAGGAGAGGGGGTCAGTGGGAAGCCCACTGCTGCTACTTGGCCCTGGTTTGCCCTCATGGATGAGGTGATAGGACAGATGCCTGCCACTAAGCCTCCTGTCTTAATTTCCTCTCTCCTGAGGACACTCCAGGGCCAAGCGCAGCAGTGGGTGATCAAAATGACAGCGATGACGAAGCGAGTCAGCCACCCACGACAGGGAGAAAGAAGAAAGAGACAGGGATGATGAGCTGCTAGACCTCATCAGAGAGGACATGAGGCAGCAAAGAGAGGCTGAGGAGAGGAGAGGAGGGAGGATGGACAGACTGTTTTCACTTCTAGAAAGATTAGTTCCAAAATGAGTTATGTATTGAGAAATGTATTTATTTGAATATATTTGTTACAGTGTTATATGTGTTGCATTAGTTTAAAGGTTTTATGTTATTAATAAATTGATTCAAACAAACAGTAATTGTCACTGAACTCAATTTGATTTACAGGCATTTTTAACATGTATGAACATAACGCTAACTTTGAACAATATTACTTGGGTATTTATTTGATAGCAATAAAGTAAATAACAATAACAATTAAACGAGAATATTTCAAATACACAGTATGTAAAGATGAAAAAACAATATTTACAGTTGTTCACACAGGATTAACCTGAGTGACCTGTTCCTGGACCGTTTCATGAACAACTGTAATAGATTACAGGAAGTCTCTGGCAGTGTTGCTGAATCTGCCTGAGCAAGATCAGACGTGGATGAGGTGCTGCAACTGAGACCTGCGCTTTGTCTTTTCTGGTTGGCAAGTGGAAAATCACACAGGGTGGTCTGCAAAGAGAGCTTTAGGATGCTTCCTCCCACTGTCCACTGCATCGTCCATCCACAGGGTTTGCAGGGCTGGCTCACTAGTGGCCAATGTTCCCTCTAATTTTTCATGTGTCTGAGCGAACGCACAAACCTCCTGAGCGATCCCTTGGACCACTGTGAGCGACAGCAGACGTGTGCAGTGTAGTCACGCCAGCATCGAATCCATCCAAGTTACATGGTTTATTAAAATAATCAAATTACAGCATTTACATTTATGTTAGACTACTTTTAATTAACTGCTTTAGCCCACTTACAATGAAAATTTAAAAAAATCTTGTTCATGACCTGTGTAGTATGTTAACACTATTGGAAGTAAAAATAACTTGAACTCCAATTTTGAAAACTCAGCTTTTTTTCTTTCTTTCTTTCTTTTTTAATAAAGCTCTGGCTTGTATTATGACTATGACTCTGTGGTCTGGGATAGAGTCCTGTAACTCTCTCTCTGCAAAATATAGTATAAAATGACCAATGTTGGGCAATTAATTATATAGTTACTTCTTCAAAAAAGTAAATGAGTTATGCAAACAACAAAGTTTTTTGCAGCTGTTTACCTAAAAATGCAGCCAAGGCGTTTTTTTAAATAAACATTTCAAACTATTTACAGAACAATCAGCTGTTCTGCATCAAATTTGATGCCACACAAATTATTTGTGCCACTCCAAAAAATAATTTCTGTCCACTATGAGATAAAGGAGAACAACAGCCTGATACCTGCAGGCCTGACAACAGGAGATGTATCACTCCTGTAACACATGTAACATTCAGTAGTCGCCTCATTGTTCTGACACACACAACAAAACTATTGACTACACTACACACTAACTACACACTAACTACACAAGATTTGTGCTAAATGTCGCAAATCTCTCAAATCTCAAAACACCGCCATCACTCCTAAACCTTCCCTCCCTGAACAACAAATGCCATGTTTTGATTGGTCGACATGGTACATTTTTCGACCAATGGGAAAGGACGGCGGGGTTTTGGTTTTGTTTTTGCTCATAGGCAGAGAGTGCTTTCGAGCGATTTCCTTATAAAACGCCGTTTTTACCGTTTCTTCCCGCAGTAAATATAAACAACGATAGTATTCAGGAAGAAAACCAAACATTACATATATTTTTTATCATAACTCTGGTTTTACGTGGCCCATCAACACAATTTAAAAACTGGTATAAAGTCCACACTTTTTCCATCAATTGTTCCGTCTGTCCTGCTCACATCTCCAATGGTTGTACACGTTGTCATTAACGTGGCTTCACTGCACATCAGCCACGCCGCTTTGCTAGCTAAAACACCGGTGTCGGCACATAAGGACGCTGTCATAGCCTGTCGACGACGTTGATTAGCTGCGTATATACGAATGTGATAAGGTGGCATCGTTCTAATCCCATACTGGAGCAGCCAGTCACTTACTGACTAACACTGCAAAACAGAATTGTTAACATATTTACTTTAATTTCAATTCAGGTTAGATTTTTTTTTTTTTTGTGCGCAACACAGATTTTTTTCTGCGCGAGAGACCGTGCCAGCAGTGCGCAATTGCACACACAGCGCAGCTTAGAGGGAACATTGCTCGTGGCTGCCACACCACTAAGATATTTTCAGAAATATGCAAGCAGGAGATGGTGGATGCTATATTACTACTAGTATAATACTTGTAACTCTGTAGCAGACAACAGTTTGATAAAGTGCTATTTAAAAAAACAAGCAAACAAAAGACTAGATTCTATACGTTTCAAAGATATTTAGTTCACTGCTATCTGGCTCTGTCCCCAGGTGCTTTAAACAGGGGGTTATTCAACCTTTGCTGAAAAAGCCTAACCTGGATCCAACACTTCAGTCAAGCTTCAGGCCCATCTCAAAACTTCCTTTTATCTCTAAAATCTTAGAAAAAGTCGTTTGGCTACAAGTAAAAAAAGTGCTGGAGAAGCATAATATTCTTGATAAATTTCAATCGGGTTTTAGAAAGTCACACTCCACAGAAACAGCTCTCCTGAAAGTCACAAATGACCTCTTGATGGCTGCAGACAGGGGTGATTGCTCAGTCCTAGTTCTTCTGGACCTTAGCTCAGCCTTTGATACCGTTGACCATCAGATCTTAATCCATCACTTAAATCTCATGGTAGGGATATCTGGATCTGTCCTAAAGTGGTTCACCTCATTTCTGGAAGATAGGACGCTTTTAGTTTCAGTGGGAAACTTCCGATCAGACGTGGCTAAGTTTCTATGTGGAGCCCCACAAGGTTCGGTTTTAAGCCCCCTGTTATTTTCACTATATATTCTTCCCTTAGGCCGGATCATTAGCGGTTTCAAAAATATTTCCTACCATTTGTATGCAGACGACATCCAATTATACATCTCTTTTAAACCTTGGGAATTAGACAAGCTATCCACTCTTATGGACTGTCTTAAGGAAATTAAGCTTTGGATGACAAACAATTTTCTGCAGCTGAACACAGACAAGACCGAGTGCTTTTTCCTTGCCCCAGAGAATATCAAGCCCCAAATTAGTCAACATCTGGGTGCCTTTTCATCGTCGATAAAAGCCACTGCTTGGAATCTTGGGATAATTTTCGATCAATCTTTGTCCTTTGACGCTCATATTAAATCCGTGACCCACTCCTGCTTTTTTCATTTAAGAAATATTGCCAAACTCAGGACTATTGTCTCCACAACTGAACTGGAGATGCTTGTCCACACCTTCATTTCCTCCCGGCTAGACTATTGTAATGCACTCTTCTCCTGTGTATCTAAGGCCTCACTAAATCGGCTCCAAGCGGTTCAAAATGCTGCAGCAAGGCTTTTAACTCACAGCAATAAATTTTCCCATATCACTCCTATACTAAAATCCTTGCACTGGCTTCCGGTTGGGTATAGATATAAGTTTAAAATCCTCACCTTTACGTTTATGTCTCTACAAGGTGAGGCCCCCACCTATATCTCGGAGCTTCTCCAACCCTATTCTCCAAAGCGGACTCTTAGATCCACTGATAGTGGTCTTCTATCTATTCCACGGACTCGCTTTGAAAACAAAGGGGATCACGCTTTTCAAACCCTGGCTCCAATACTGTGGAACGGTTTACCCTCCCACTACGCACCATCGACACTGTGGCTTCTTTTAAAAAACAGCTTAAAACACATCTGTTTAGACAGGCATTTGGGTAATGTTAGTGTGTAATATGTTGTTTTATTCTATATTTATACTGTACTATTGCTTTGTTTGATATGCTTTTATACTTCCTTTATATTGCTATATTGTTTGTCTGTTTGACATGCCTTCATTCCCATGTGAAGCACTTTGTAACAGCGTTTGTCTTAAAAAGTGCTATATAAATAAATTTTACTTACTACTTTTACTTACTTACTAAATATGCAAGCAGGAGATGGTGGATGCTATATTACTACTAGTATAATACTTGTAACTCTGTAGCAGACAACAGTTTGATAAAGTGCTATGAAAAAAAAAACAAACAAAAGACTAGATTCTATATGTTTCAAAGATATTTAGTTTATATATTTTATATGATACAGTACATGTGTAAGAATGACCGATGTTGTGCAAAAAAAGATCGCCTGCCAAAACTGATTTCCATTTTTTGCCCTAAACTGATTAATTGTATTTAACCTGCTATAAATAACTTGTTGGTCTATAATACATGAAACATATGTCAAATGTTTCCCTCATTAATGATATAAAGTCACTTTGAGCCACCAGCAACATTCCTGTAACAAGGTAGAAGCTGCGATCAGTTTTTGGTAGTGACTTTTATATATCCTTTATTTATCCAGTTCAAAAACAATCTTGTTGACATTAGAAATTTATTTTTAAGAGTAATCTGGTCAAGAGGACAGAAGACAGCGCAACAAATATATCAATTGTTCCTACATTATAACCAGAGTTATAAAGATACTTGAACAACAGGTAATTATTGTATATATAAAACCCCTTAGTAAACTATGTTCACCGAAGTCTATTTACCAACATATATAAAGATATTACACATATTACACACGGAAACTTTGGAAATCAGTTTTGGCAGGCGAACACTTTTTTGGCACAACGCTGGCAATAATTCAAGTATCCGTGTAATTAGCTAAGTAATTCCTAAATGCCTGTAGATTAAAGGAAATTATTTTACCTGGATATGATTGTCTCTGATGAGCCTAAGGTACAAAACGTGCGGGCGACAACGATAAAGTTTTTCTAGCTCCTCGAGAATTAAAATTGTCCAAACAACGGAGCAACATTTCTGGGTCCATTTTAAAGTATTCGCGCTGTGGCGCTAGCGACCGGAAAAACACGCAAGTAAGGGCGGAGTTGAAGGCTAGGAGGCTGTCCACAGCCCAGCTGTTATGTTGGATACTCATTGTTTGTTCAATAAAGTTTCTATGGAGACAAAAGGGGGCTGTCCACAGCCGCTCACTTCCTGACTACCCGTCCATCTAAGGACACTACCTTGTGACGTAGGTAGGTAGTGTCCTTATGAGCATCCTTCCCCTGAATTCGGACACAGCAAGAGACTACCAAAGTAAAACAGGAAAAACAACAGATATGCACTAGAGATGGCACGATACCACTTCTTTATGTCTGATACCGATATCATAAATTTGGATATCGGCCGATACGATATGAATCCGATATAGTGTGTTTTTTAATCAATAAAACTGTTTTTTTTAAACATCTTTCTGCATTTTGTATAAGTTCAAACTCAAGATTTAAAAAAAAAAACATTGAAGCTATTCTGTTATACCTGTATGCAAAAAATACACTGCACCCAAAATATTTCATAGTTCAGCAATACTGATCAATCTAATAAACTCAAACCTACTCCATACTCCCTATTTTGGTATTTTAAAGAGTACTTAGTGGAAATATTAAGCAACCTAACTAATAGGGTTGCAAATTCCCAGCAATTTCTTTCTTTCTTGCTCTTGACGAAGGCGGTCGCACTTTTCTCCTCTCCTCCTCCTCCTCTCCCTTAGCTTCCCTGCTTAGCCTCTTGTGTCCTTGTCTAGTCTCGTGTTTTTTGTATTACTTTTCCCAGGAACACTCTCTCACAGTCTGTTCTCTAAAACCTAAAAGAGAATTATTGATTTGATCAACTGGTCCCTGAATGCAATTGACACCCTTTTCTCAACGAGAAGTCTGGGCTTGGGTGAGCCTGAGTGCTGAAGATATCTACCTATTCGGAACCATGATAACAGGGTTCTTGCTGATCGGAGCTGGCTTGGCCCTGGCTTATCGAAGAATTAAGAAAGCGGAACCGGCTGTTCAAACCCCCACAAGGCTGCCCGCTGGGATTGAAACGATGGGACGAGGCGTGAGTTTCTCAAAATGGGCTCATTGAGTGCAGCATGGATAAGATCTTGGAGAAGCTTACGGCTGCCGTGAATACTCAGAACAAGACCTCTGAGTGCAAATTGGATCACATCTTGGAGAAGCTCACTGCGGTCGTGAGTTCTCAGGACCGCAGCTTCCAGCAGCAACGGGTCACCTGGGGGATGGACCGTGCATGTCCTCCTACCTTCGAGAGAGGGGGGAGGAGTCAGTTTTCATTCCCTAACCCTTCTAGAAGAAATGACTATTAAAATGATGCATTAAGGTCTGTGACCCTTGACCAAATGCAAATGTTTTCAGAACTGCCTTTGTTGCCCACAACATAAGCAAACACACACCCAAGCTTAACAACAACAGAGTATGCTGTCAGAGTTTACATTATTTAATCATGATGTAGATTACACATTCCACCTATCAGTGAATTCTTAGGGCACACCTATTTTTGAACTGTGCCTGCATTTTGCTCCCAGCTACATACCTGTAAAGTTAATCTTAACTGCATCTTGTTTTTATTTGACATTATTACGTTTATACATTCTTTCCATAGAAAGAAAGGCTCACACACAAGTAGATAAAAGCCTGCTAAAGTAATTAAATTCAACACTGTGGGAGTTCCTACTATAATAGGTGTAATCTAGACATTATTTTACACAATGGCACACACAGAGAAAGTCACTTGGTGAAAATAACACTAACTACACTATATTTTAAGGTTATAATTTTATACACCAGATGAAAACATCTCTACTTCTGGTGCCCTTTTTTGAGCATTCACGATTTACATCCAACAGATCTTTAAGCAATGGCTTCACTTTGATGGCAACTACACACCTGTAAACCTTCCAGACTGCATTTTAAATTTGGTAGTCAAATAAGTGGATACATGTACCGTGCAGTCATTGTATTTGGTCAGATTTTTTCTGGTGTAGCCAGAGTAAAATCATTCCGTTTAGGCTGCCGTGTCTTTTTTTTAATCTTCATAAAACAGACCTTCATTAAAATGTTAGATTATTAAAATATAATTTATTTCTGCTAAGCACACCCTTGACAGGTCTATTGTACATACCTGTTTTTACCTGTTCTTGCTGCAGCTACTTCTTCTAAGAAGTTTCTGTTCTTTGAATGACACTCCTTAGAAGAAGCTGTGCCCTGTGAGTTTGTATAGTGACACATATGACAGCTCATGACTGCATGACACAATCAGTACATTAGCAGTTATGATAATTTTAGATATGGCTATTTCCATCATACAAGGTGTAAAAAGAGATGGCATACACAGTCTGATGCAAACGAATGCTTGCACCGCTACTCTATGTAGTTCAATATGTTGCACAACACAGTTACTAATTACTGTTTCACAACATGTTATTGTATTATACCATATTTCATTAATAATATAAACCTTTTCTGTTACAAATGCTTCACAGGTGGAAAAAATGCATATTTTACATATATTATCTATGATATAGGTCATGTCTCTTACATCTTTCTACTTTCCTGGGATTTGTCCTTTTCATTGTCATTGTCACTGCTCACCTTTCTTACTCTTGGACAAACACACAAACTGATTCTCTGGATTGGTGGTCTAATAGTGTGAATCATTAACTAGTTGGGTGAGAGATATTTCCAAGACACATCACCAAGTGTAACTTTGTTGTTGCAAATACAACAAAACAGCAAAGCTGGAAGAAATCTTGTAAATTCTTAATAATATATATGTCGTGATTCTGGGTCTATGTTTGTGGACTTTTGAATCTTGGTTAAGCATTATTGTTGTATTCTTAGATTGACTATGTTTCCTAGTTTAGTTTTCTTTTGCTTATGTTTTTTTAACATTTTTTTTTTTTATTATTGTGTTGATCTCTTGTGGTTCTGGTTTAGTTTCCCTTAGTGTTTCCCTTTTACTGTGTCTTGTCCTCAGTCTCTCCTGTGTATATCAGTCTTGTTGTCATGTTCTGACTGTCATAGACTTCGTCTCTGTGTTCTGTCCTCAGTGTCTTGTCTCACCAGTGTAAAAAGCACTACTTAAATAAATATAATCTGCTGAAATCTTCTAGAAGAAATGACTATTAAAATGACGCATCAAGGTCTGTGACCCTTGACCAAATGCAAATGTTTTAATGTTTCAAAACTGCCTTTGTGGGCCTTTCTCCTTTATATCAATGGGTACACAACACAAGCAAACACACACACCCAAGCTTAACAACAACAGAGTATGCTGTCAGAGTTGACATTATTTAATCATGATGTAGATTACACATTCCACCTACCAGTGAATTCTTAGGGCACACCTATTTTTGAACTGTGCCTGCGTTTTGCTCTCAGCTACATACCTATAAAGTTTCTTAACTGCATCCTGTTTTTATTTGTATTATTGTGTGTATAAATTCTTTCCATATCCAGAAAGGCTCACATACAGGTAGATAAAAGCCTGCTAAAGTAAGGCAAGGAAAGGCAAGTTTATTTATATAGCACAATTCAACAGCAAGGTGATTCAAAGTGCTTTACAGAGACATTAAAAAACAAAAACAAACAAAAAGCATGATTTAAAATGGAAAAAAGAAAGGAACAGTAGATAAAATCATTAGTTAAAATGTACATTTTGGAATTTAAGCTTAAAAGTAAAACAGTGCGGATTTGGTGCTTTATTCAAATGCAGCTGAGAACAGGTGAGTCTTCAACCTGGATTTAAATAAACTGAGTGTTTCAGCTGATCTGAGGCTTTCTGGGAGTTTGTTCCAGATATATGGACCATAAAAGCTTCTCCATGTCTGGTTCTGACTCTGGGAACTGATAAAAAGCAGCATCCAGATGACCTGAGGGATCTGGAAGGTTCATACTGGGTCAGGAGGTCTCTAATGTATTTTGGTCCTAAACCATTCAGAGCTTTATAGACCAGCATCAGAACTTTAAAGTCTATCCTCTGACGGACAGGCACCCAAATTTCTCGCCTGGTTGGTGGTGTTTAGGTGTATAGACTGAACTTCTCTGGTGACCTGTAATCGTTTTTCTTTGGCTCCAAAGACTATTACTTCAGTTTTGTTTTTGTTTAGCTGGAGAAAATTGTGGCACAACCAGTTATTAATTTCCTCAAAGCATTTACCAACAGCCTGTACAGGTCCTCGGTCTCCTGGTGACATTGTGATATATATTTGTGTGTCATCTGCATAGCTGTGATAGCTTATTTTGTTGTTCTTTATAATCTGTGCCAGTGGGAGCATGTAAATGTTAAACAGAAGAGGTCCCAAGATGGAACCTTGGGGAACTCCATATGTGATACTTGTCTGCTCAGATGTGAAGTTACCTATTGATACAAAGTATCAATAGTAATTAAATCCAACATTGTGGCAGTTCCTATTGTAATAGGTGTAGACAGACAAACTCAATTGGTGAAAACAACACAAACTTCAGGATATTTTCAGGTTATAATTTTCTACACTAGGTGAACACCCAGTCAAATAAGGGCAAACATTTGCCGTGCAGTCGTTGTTTTGGTCAAATCTTTTCTGGTGTAGTCAGAGTTGAATCCTTCTGGTTAGGCCGTCATGTCTTTTTTTTAACTTCATAAAAGAGTTCTTCATTAAAGACTTACACTATTAAAATATATTTATTTTAAATATTAAATATATATTCACTTCCGGCGCCCCCCGTGTGCGGCAGCCTGTTACAGCAGCTCTGCTCACTCTGAGTTTCTTTCTTTCTTATCTTTTTTCTCCTTGTAATTTTTGTAGCTAACGTATTGCTATTAGACCCTGCAACCATGTTTTACCGTTTTGTGTTAGTCCTGGTCGTTTTTCTTAGTTTTTTTCCACTTTTTTCACCCGTGTCTGGGGACCCAGTGCAGGGACCTTTGTTTACAGTAGGGATCAGCTGTTAGCGCTGCGTCCCGCAGTGGTACTGCCGGCGGACAGACTCGACATTCCCAGCGAGCTGAGGAAGAAAAGACGGGGGTGTCGTGCTGGGAAGGAGCGCTGTCACCCGAGAAGGAGACGTTATCGACCATCTCTTCCTTCTGTAATCATTGGAAACGTAAGATCTTTGCCCAATAAGATGGATGAGCTCACGTCGCTAACCTGGTCACAGAAGGGTACCGGCAATGTAGCATCATGATGCTAATGGAGTCGTGGCTAACACCGCTAACTCCGGACACGAGCGTGACACTACCGGGATTCCAGCTGCTGCGAGCGGACAGGACGAGAGAGAGCGGTAAGAGGAAAGGAGGGGGACTGGCAGTGTTTGTGAGTGACAGATGGTGTAACCCTGGGCACATCACTGTGAAAGAACAACTCTGCAGCAGAGACATTGAGCTGTTAGCCGTTAGCATGCGTCCGTACTACGTGCCCCGGGAATTCTCGCATGTTATCGCGATAACAGCGTATGTCCCCCCCTCGGCCAACGCGGATGCAGCCTGTGACACTCTGTGGTCAGCAGACTGCAAACACAATCTCCGAGAGCCCTCTTCATAATATCAGGGGACTTTAATCATGCCTCACTGGACTCCACACTCCCCACCTTCACCCAGTATGTGACCTGCCCAACCAGAGACAATAAAACACTGGACTTACTGTATGCCAATGCTGAAGAGGCATACAGTTCATCACCTCTCCCTCCCCTGGGCAGATCTGACCACAACCTGGTGCACCTTGTCCCTGTGTATGAGCCCTTAGTGCGCAGGGAGCCACCAGCCACTCGCACAGTCCAGAGATGGTCGGAGGAGAGCAAGGAGGCTCTTAAGGACTGTTTTGAGTCCACTGTGTGGGAGGTGATCTGTGACGACCACGGAGAGGACATTGACAGCCTTACTACATGCATTACTGACTATATTAATTTCTGTGTGGATAACACCATACCTACCAGGACTGTACGGTGTTTCTCCAACAACAAACCTTGGATTACCCCAGAAATTAAAGCTGTCCTCAAGCAGAAGAGAAGGGCCTTCAAATCCAGAGACAAAGAGGAGTTGAAAAGGGTGCAGAGAGAGCTGAGGGGACTGATAAGAAATGGGAAGGACAGCTACAGGCAGAAGATGGAGAACCAGCTTCAGCAAAACAACGTTGGTGAAGTCTGGAGAGGCCTCAGAACCATCTCAGGCCACAAACATCAGAACTCTCTGCCTGGGAGGGATGTGAGGTGGGCAAATGAACTGAATCATTTCTTCAACAGATTTGATTCATCCATGAGGCAGTCTTCAACATCGGCTGCAGACTAACCCACCCCCACTGCTGCTGTTCCACCTCTGACACCTCAGACACTTCACACCTCCTCTATTCACCCTGCTCACCCCTCCCCACCCCCAACAACAGCATCCAATACACACTCATCACAAGGCTCCAGGCTGTCTCTCTCAACCACCCAGGTTAGGAGGGAACTGAGGAGGATTAAAGTCATGAAGGCAGCGGGCCCAGATGGCATCAGCTCAAGGGTTGTCAGGTCCTGCGTGGACCAACTGTGTGGGGTGATGGAGCACCTCTTCAACCTGAGCCTGAGGCTGGGGAGAGTCCCACAGCTCTGGAAAACCTCCTGTGTTTTACCAGTGCCAAAGACTTCACGCCCCAAGGACCTCAACGGCTACAGGCCGGTGGCTCTGACATCCCATCTGATGAAGACCCTGGAGCGGCTGGTCCTGGCTCAGCTTCGGCACCTGGTGAGCTCATCATTGGACCCACTTCAGTTTGCCTACCAGCCTGGCATTGGAGCAGATGATGCCGTTATTCACCTCCTACATCGTTCCCTCGCTCACCTGGAGACTGCTGGGAGCACTGTGAGAATCATGTTCTTTGATTTCTCCAGTGCCTTCAACACCATTCTTCCCACGGTCCTGAAGGACAAGCTGGAGAACTCAGGAGTGGACCATCACCTCACTACCTGGATTCTGGACTACCTCACCGACCGACCACAGTATGTGAGAACTCAGGGCTGTGTGTCAGACAGGGTTGTCTGCAGTACGGGGGCCCCACAGGGAACGGTTCTGGCTCCGTTCCTCTTCACCATCTACACTGCAGACTTCTCCCACAACTCCACCCAGTGCTTCCTGCAGAAGTTCTCTGATGACTCTGCAATAGTCTGCCTCATCACTGATGGGGACAACAAGGAGTACAGAGGACTGACCCAAGACTTTGTGGACTGGTGCCAGCTGAACTACCTCCAGATCAACGCCAGTAAAACCAAGGAGCTGGTGGTAGACTTCCGCAGGCACAAGCATCCTCCACTGCAACCACTGAACATCCAAGGTATGGACATTGAGGCTGTGGACAGCTACAGGTACCTTGGTGTTCATCTGAACAACAAACTGGACTGGACTCATAATTCAGAAGCCCTCTACAGGAAAGGGCAGAGCAGGCTGTACCTGCTGCGGAGACTCAGGTCGTTTGGAGTGGAGGGCCCACTCCTGAAGACCTTCTATGAGTCTGTGGTGGCCTCAGCCATCTTTTACGGTGTGGTCTGCTGGGGCGGCAGCATCTCTGCTGGGGACAGGAAGAGACTGAACAGGCTGATCAGAAGGGCCAGCTCTGTTCTAGGATGCCCTCTGGACCCAGTGGAGGTGGTGAGTGACAGGAGAATGGTGGCTAAGCTGTCATCCCTGTTGGACAACATCTCCCACCCCATGCAGGAGACTGTGACAGCACTGAGCAGCTCCTTCAGTGGGAGACTGCGGCACCCACGGTGTGTGGGAGGAGGAGAGATTTCGCAGGTCTTTCCTCCCCACTGCTGTCAGACTCCACAACAAAGACTTAAACTGATCAAACACACACATCCACACATGTGCAATAACACTAAGTGCAATAATCTTTTCTGGCATCGTTGTATTTTTACTCAGCTGTATATAGCATTTGTATTCTATTTTTATCCTATTGTATATTTTATTCTATTTTATTTTACTGTAAATAGTATTTTATTTTATTCTATTCTGTACAGTTGTGTACTGTATTTATTCTTATTGTATTCTAATTTTTGCTTCATAACTTTTGCACTGTCCACTTCCTGCTGTGACAAAACAAATTTCCCACGTGTGGGACTAATAAAGGTTATCTTATCTTATCTTATCTTATCTTATTTTATTTCTGGTACGTGCACCCTTGACAGGTCTATCGTACATACCAATTTTTTCCTGTTCTACCTGTTCTTGGTGCAGCTATATCTGAAACACTCCTTGCACTGTAAAATCTAATTAGTTCCCAGAATTTAAACCCCAAACTATGCAAAATTGTTTCCTCAAAAAAATTGAGTAAAAGCTTTACTCAATTTTTTTGACTTAACTAAGCTAGTTAAGATGACTACGTTAGGGCAACCTATTCATTTTGAGTAGACTGTACAACCTCATTAGTTCCCAGAACTTAAAAAAACTATGCAAACTTGTTGCCTCAAAAAATTGAGTTAAGCTTACTTAACATATCTACGTTAGAACAACTTATTCGTTACAACTATACAGTACTATGAATAACTTGATGTTTCTGACTGTGCAATACTAATTGTTTACCCAATGACAAACACTTGAAGTTCTACTAAATTAAAAAACAATTTGTTGTAAGTTACTTAAAAAAAAAAAAATCACATTTGTTTAACCCTCTGGGGTCCAGGGTATAATTGGCCGTTTTTGACTACTTTTGATTTTACTTCTATATTTCACCTTTAAAATATGTTTTTCTTGCCTTGTTTGGTATCATTATTTTCAGCACAACCTCAAATATCTTAAATTTGAGTTATTTTTTCATTTTGGTATACTATATTAGCACAGTT
Source organism: Oreochromis aureus (assembly GCF_013358895.1). Lineage (NCBI taxonomy): Eukaryota > Metazoa > Chordata > Actinopteri > Cichliformes > Cichlidae > Oreochromis > Oreochromis aureus. Next base: position 42,414,267 of record NC_052946.1, on the reverse strand, counting down.
GATCTAAATTCAGACAAAAAATTCAAAATCCGAGTAGAAAAAAGTTATATTTTTTACTGTAAAACCCACACACATGTTTAACGAATCATTTTCATAACTTGAAATGCAAATAGAAATTGTACATTTCTAAAAATTATGCACAAGTTTTGCAAAAAACAAAGTTATATGGTACTATTTACCTAAAAATGCAGCCAAGGCCTCAGGCGTTTTTTATATAACCATTTAAAACTATTTACAGAACAATCAGGTGTGCTGCATCAAATAAGAAGGCACACAAATTATTTGTGCCAGTCCAAAAAATGTAGTTTGTGTTCAGTATAAGACAGAGGAGAACACCGCAGGTCTGACTGCAGGAGGTGCATCAGTCCAGTTTTCCATGTGGGAACAGCGTTTACACTGGAATCCACCTTTGACGTCTTTTTTTGGAGAAAATATGAAATTCAGCAGTATAACTGACACACAATACAAAACAATAACTACACAACAAACTAACTACAACCTCCAAACACGCTAAACATCACTAATGTCTCACATATGAAAACTCCCTCTCTCTCTCGCCCACTTTCCGTCACGAGTGTCACTCCTAAAAACTTCCCCTTCTCCCTAAGCAACCAAATGTCACATGTTGACATATCAATTTTTTGATTGGCTAACATGATAAACTCTAACACCAATAGGGAAGGGGTGTTTTTTCTTTTTCTTTTTTCACTCGCAAGTGGAAAGTGTTTGATAGCGCTGTCTGTAGAAAACGCTGTTTTTACGGTTCTTCCCGCTGTAAACACCACTGTTTTGTTCAGAAAAAAACATCGCGTGTATTTTTTATCATAACTCTGGTTTTATGTGGCCTATCGACACAATTCAAAAACTGGTATATAGTTTGAAGTCCGCACTTTCGACCCAAGTTGAAATGGAGACTCTGACTCGCTGCATCTTGTAGCTGTGTCGTCTTAAATTGGTCACGTGATTTTGATGCGCCGGCGCGTCCAGCGACCCCAGAGGGTTGAAAATGTATTTGTCATGGTCCCCGTGTCTGCCCGGCCGGCCCCACAAGGGCACATGTGTTTTTGTGTACGTTCTCTCGCCTCCCCGCTGGGGCGGATCTCACTGCGAGCTCCCGGCCTCGGCGCACACACACCTATGTCTCATCAGGCTCCAATTCAGATTGGACACTTAAGGCCGGGATGCAGACAGTCTCATCGCTGGATGATTGTGCGAGACACATTAGTGAACCTCGGCTTTGTGTATCTCTAGCTCTGTGAATTTTCCCTGTGATTTCTGCGTTAGCGTAACCCACCTTTTCCTGTGCACAGTTTCCCCGGACCCGTGACCGACCCGATGTGTGAACCTTTGTGAAGAGAGGAGCGAGAGTGAATGTGATTCCCTTCCCGGACTTTCCTTTATGGCCCTGGACCCCCGCTATTCCCCCGCTGTATATATCTGCACCTGGTGACTTTGTAAATTTGTTCCTTGCATTGAACTCTGCTCTGTGCCTGAGTCCTACTACAGTCCGTGACAGTCTTTCAGTCTATCCCTCCCTGTGTGCTTACAATTATCAGTACCTCATTGGTTTCTGGTCAGGTCCCTGTTTATTATAAGAATGCTGTCATTCACCCACTGTTAAAAAACCCCAAGCTTGACACTTCACTTCTTTGCAGTTTTAGACCAATTTCAAAATGACCATTCATCGCTAAGATTTTAGAAAAGGTTGTGGTTAAGAAGCTTATAGCTGTTCTGGATGAATACAGCGCTATGGATAAATTCCAATCTGGATTTCATAGAGCTCACTCTACTGAAACTGCACTTTTGAAACTGCACTACTGAAACTGTAAATAGCTTGCGAATGATTACAAATGCTTTGTACATCTAACAAATAATCTTCAGTTAGCTTTTGATGAATAGCTTGAACTGGTAGAGATAAACAGGAAAGCAACGTGAGAGGCGTGTACATAAGACAAAAGGTACATTTATCAGTCTGCACTCATTTGCAGTAATTTGCATGGCTTATAATTAGAGTTGTTTTTTAAAATAACCAACTTACCATTAGAACTATTGTCATCCACCATTATTATCTCCTTCAGCAGGTTTTTAGGAGTGCGGTCGATGATGCTGCGCAGGGTTCTTTGGAGAACAGACAGGGCTTCATCCAGGTAGATGAGCACCACACTGAGACTTGGCAGGTCCTTGGGGTAACTCTTTTTCAAACACCTATTTATTCAAAAGAATGATAAACCACTGTAGAAACCACTGTCAAAAACATAAAATATTTTAGCAAAAAATTAACTCCATAGAGTTAATTGTCTCGACTATTTTACTTTTATGTACAAAATAGATAATGAAAGATTAAAATCATAAAAATAAAAGTTGTACCGAGGATCTCTGGCATCTGAAAGAGGCCGATCCAGAGGGAGGTGATCGCTCAGAAAGACATTGTACCCATACTTCTCATACAGGCTCTGAGCCTCTCTTTGGTCATCCTCAGAGAGATCTTCCCCCCATGTCTTGAACAAGGCCGAGTTAGGGAACAGTTTTTCAGACTTTTTCATTTGGGCTGGCTCATTTTGGGGTTGGATATTTGCATCACCTCCCTTCTGCTTCTCTGCTTGCTGTTGGACCTCTGCTGGTTTTCTGTGTCTGTCTCTGTCCTCTTCCAGCTTTTGCTCCATGACATCCTGCTTTTTCTCAAAACTTCGGACTGCATTGTCTTCAGTAGAAAACAACATCAGGGAAAACATGATCAAGGAAATGGAACAGTTAATATTCCTACTAAACAAAACAAAGAACTGAAGAAGCTTCTCGGATGAGAGGTGAAACGTCTTCAAGCAACTTAAAGAAGTCCAGACGCTTTTCTTTGCAAACTCCTTTGACTAAACAAAACAAACACACTGCACAAAATAATGGTAAGATTACAGCATAAAACACATTTATAGTAAAGGTACAAACACCTGTTATAATTTGACCTCATCTGTCATTAATAGAGTGCAAAAGTTCAGGTAAAAGCTATTCATCTTTTTTTAACTACACACATGATAAAAATAATAATAATAATAATGGATTGCATTTATATAGCGCTTTTCGAGACCCTCAAAGCACTTTACAATTCCACTATTCATTCACTCTCACATTCACACACTGGTGGAGGCCACAGCTGCCCTGGAGCAGACTGACAGAAGCAAGGCTGCCATATTGCGCCATCGACCCCTCTGGCCAATACCAGTAGGTGAAGTGTCTTGCCCAAGGACACAATGACCAAGACAGACAGAGCAGGGGATCGAACCAGCAACCATTGATAAACAATAGCTGGTTTATCATAGTGATAAATTATAGAATGCCTGACGAGATATGTCTGTGAAGGTTCTCAGTAATCCAGGTGATCGTAGTCAAAGGAGTTTGCAAAGAAAAGCGTCTGGACTTCTTTAAGTTGCTTGAAGACGTTTCACCTCTCATCCGAGAAGCTTCTTCAGTTCTAAGGTCAAATGGCCGAGAGTCCCAGATTTAAACCCAGTGGGAGTATCCCCCCCAAAGAGGGACAAAGGACCCCCTGGTGATCCTCTAATCACATGAGCCAAGGTGTGAAAGCGGGTGTGGGACCTAATCAGCCAGGGTTTCAGGTGAGCTCATTGTGAAACCTGGCCCCACCTCGTCATGTGAATTCCTGAGGTCAGATGGCCAAGGATGTGAGTGGGCGTTAAGGCGTCTGGGGAGGGAACTCAAAACTGGATTATAGATGGCAGACAGTTGGTGTCGTAAACCACCGCCTCTGTTCCTGAAAATTCAATTCAATTCAATTCAATTTTATTTATATAGCGCCAAATCACAACAAAAGTCGCCTCAAGGCGCTTTATATTGTACAGTAGATAGCACAATAATAAATACAGAGAAAACCCAACAATCATATGACCCCCTATGAGCAAGCACTTTGGCGACAGTGGGAAGCAAAACTCCCTTTAACAGGAAGAAACCTCCGGCAGAACCAGGCTCAGGGAGGCGGCCATCTGCTGCGACCGGTTGGGGTGAAAGAAGGAAAACAGGATAAAGACATGCTGTGGAAGAGAGACAGAGATTAATAACAGATATGATTCGATGCAGAGAGGTCTATTAACACATAGTGAGTGAGAAAGGTGACTGGAAGGGAAAAACTCAATGCATCATGGGAATCCCGGCAGCTCTCGCTCTATTGCAGCATAACTAAGGGAGGATTCAGGGTCACCTGGTCCAGCCCTAACTATATGCTTTAGCAAAAGGAAAGTTTTAAGCCTAATCTTGAAAGTAGAGATAGTGTCTGTCTCCCGAATCCAAACTGGAAGCTGGTTCCACAGAAGAGGGGCCTGAAAACTGAAGGCTCTGCCTCCCATTCTACTTTTAAATACTCTAGGAACAACAAGTAAGCCTGCAGAGCGAGAGCGAAGTGCTCTAATGGGGTGATATGGTACTACAAGGTCATTAAGATAAGATGGGGCCTGATTATTTAAGACCTTGTATGTGAGGAGCAGGATTTTGAATTCAATTCTGGATTTAACAGGAAGCCAATGAAGGGAAGCCAAAACAGGAGAAATATGCTCTCTCTTTCTAGTCCCTGTCAGTACCCTTGCTGCAGCATTTTGGATCAGCTGAAGGCTTTTCAGTGAGTTTTAGGACATCCTGATAATAAAGAATTACAGTAGTCCAGCCTGGAAGTAATAAATGCATGAACTAGTTTTTCAGCATCACTCTGAGACAGGATATTTCTAATTTTAGAGATGTTGCGCAAATGGAAGAAAGCAGTCTTACATATTTGTTTAATATGTGCATTGAAGGACATGTCCTGGTCAAAAATGACTCAAGGTTCCTCACAGCATTACTGGAGGCCAAGGTAATGCCATCCAGAGTAAGAATCTGCTTAGATACCATATTTCTAAGATTTTCAGGGCCGAGTACAATAACCTCAGTTTTATCTGAATTAAGAAGCAGAAAGTTAGCGGCCATCCAGGTCTTTATGTCTTTAAGACATTCCTGCAGTTTAACTAATTGGTGTGTGTTACCTGGCTTCATGGATAGATAGAGCTGCGTGTCATCTGCATAGCAGTGAAAATTTATGCTATGTCTTCTAATGATGCTGCCTAAGGGAAGCATGTATAATGTAAATAGAATTGGTCCTAGCACTGAACCCTGTGGAACACCATAATTGACCTTAGTGTGTGAAGAGGACTCTCCATTTACTTGAACAAATTGGAGTCTATTAGATAGATATGATACAAACCACTGCAGTGCAGTACCTGTAATACCTACAGCATGTTCTAATCGCTCTAATAGGATATTATGGTCAACAGTATCGAACGCAGCACTGAGGTCTAGCAGGACAAGCACAGAGATGAGTCCACTGTCAGAGGCCATAAGAAGATCATTTGTAACCTTCACTAAAGCTGTTTCTGTGCTGTGATGAGCTCTGAAACCTGACTGAAACGCTTCAAATAACCCATTCCTCTGCAGATGATCTGTTAGCTGTTTGACAACTACTCTTTCAAGGATTTTTGATATGAAAGGAAGGTTGGAGATTGGCCTATAATTAGCTAAGACAGCTGGGTCTAGAGATGGCTTTTTAAGTAAAGGTTTAACTACAGCCACCTTGAAGGCCTGTGGTACATAGCCGATTATTAGAGATAGGTTGATCATATTTAAGATTGAAGAATTAATTAATGGCAGGACTTCTTTGAGCAGTTTTGTAGGAATGGGGTCTAAAAGACACGTTGATGGTTTGGAGGAAGTAATTATTGAAGTTAACTCAGAAAGATCAATTGGAGAAAAAGAGTCTAACTTAACATCGATGGTACTAAAAGTAGCTGTAGATAATATTACATCTGTGGGATGATTATTGGTAATTTTTTCTCTAATGATAAAAATTTTATTTGTGAAGAAGTTCATGAAGTCATTACTAGTTAACGTTAAAGGGATTGTTGGCTCAGTAGAGCTCTGACTTTTTGTCAGCCTGGCTACAGTGCTGAAGAGAAACCTGGGGTTGTTCTTATTTTCTTCAATCAGTGACGAATAGTAAGATGTTCTGGCTTTGCGGAGGGCTTTCTTATAAAGTAGCAAACTATTTCTCCAGGCTAAATGATGATCCTCTAAATTTGTGACACGCCATTTCCTCTCCAGCTTACGAGTTATTTGCTTTAGGCTACGTGTTTGAGAAAAGAGGGTTTTAGCCAAAGGACTCAATTTCGCCATTTCTCCGCAACAGTTGCCCATAGTGGACCTCATCACAGCCACAGAAACCGCCATATGGATTAATAAATTATCACAGACAGAAGCAGAGCAAATCAGGATGAAAGTCTCAGCCACCCTCTCCAGTGCGAAAGTCCCTCCGTCTAAACTTACATTACAAGAAAAGAAGGCCGTCGCTTCCCTGAGCAAAGACCACAACATCACTATATTACCAGCGGATAAGGGAAGGTGCACCATGGTCCTAAACACAACAGATTACCACACAAAGATCACTACTCTCCTCAGTGACAACAACACCTACGAAGCTTTAAAGCGAGACTCCACAAGCAGCTACAAAAAGAAAGTTATAGCTTGCCTTCAAGACCTTGAAAAGGACAAAAATTGACCGCATTACATATCACCGCCTTTATCCAGGGGATGCCATACCCTGCATTTATGGACTTCCTAAAATCCACAAGGAAGGGGTCCCACTCAGACCCATAGTCAGTAGCATAAACTCAGCCACTTATAACATTGCGAAACACCTTGCTACCATCCTTGCACCTCTCGTGGGGAACACCCCACACCACATCAAGAACTCCACCGACTTCACCGACAAGGTCCAGAAACTTACCCTGGATCCAGATGAAACCATGGTGTCCTTTGATGTAGTCTCTCTCTTCACTTGCATACCCACCACGGAAGCAGTGGAGACTGTCAGAAAACGACTACAAGAAGACAGCTCCTTGGAAGACAGGACCAACTTCACACCCGATCAGATTTGCACACTGTTAGACCTCTGCCTTACCACAACATACTTCAAATACAACGAAGGCTTCTACAGACAAAAACATGGCAGTGCCATGGGCTCCCCCGTGTCACCTATTGTAGCCAACCTTTACATGGAGGAAGTGGAAAGGAAGGCTCTTGGCTCTTTCAAAGGAAGAGTACCCAGCCACTGGTACAGATATGTAGATGACACCTGGGTCAAAATCAAGACACAAGAAGTGGAATCCTTCACTGCGCACATTAACGCCGTGGATAAAAACATCAAGTTCACCAGGAAAGACACAAAGGATAACTGTTTGCCTTTCCTGGACTGCGCCGTGCACATTGAAGAGAATGGCAACCTCAACATTGAAGTTTACCGGAAGCCCACACACACGGACCAGTACCTCCTCTTTGACTCCCATCACCCTCTGGAACACAAACTTGGAGTAATTAGGACCCTACACCACCGGGCAGAACATGTTCCCTCTAAGCCTGAGGGGAAAAAAGAAGGAACACACACACGTAAAGGAAGCACTCAAAACATGTGGTTATCCTAACTGGGCGTTCATAAAGTCAGCAAAGAGTCACAGAAAAGAAGATCAGACACCAGCGAGGGAGGATAAGAAAGACAGACGCAACAACGTTGTCATCCCCTATGTAGCCGGTGTATCATAGAAACTCAGGAGAGTTTTCTCCAAGCACGACATCCCAGTGTACTTCAGACCCAGCAACACACTCAGACAGAAACTGGTTCACCCGAAAGACAAAACTCCAGAACACAGACTTAACAACGTGGTGTATGCGGTACAGTGCAGCGAGGAATGCCCAGACCTCTACATTGGAGAGACCAAACAGCCACTTCACAAGCGCATGGCACAACATAGAAGAGCAACCTCCACAGGACAAGACTCAGCAGTCCATCTGCATCTTAAGGATAAAGGTCACTCTTTCGAGGATGCCAATGTTCACATATTGGACAGAGAGGACAGATGGTTTGAAAGAGGAGTGAAAGAAGCCATCTATGTCCACTGTGAGCGACCATCTTTGAACAGAGGCGGTGGTTTACGACACCAACTGTCTGCCATCTATAATCCAGTTTTGAGTTCCCTCCCCAGACGCCTTAACGCCCACTCACATCCTGGGCCATCTGACCTGAGGAATTCACATGACGAGGTGGGGCCAGGTTTCACAATGAGCTCACCCGAAACCCTGGCTGATTAGGTCCCACACCCGCTTTCACACCTTGGCTCATGTGATTAGAGGATCACCAGGGGGTCCTTTGTCCCTCTTTGGGGGGATACTCCCACTGGGTTTAAATCTGGGACTCTCGGCCATTTGACCTTAGAACTGAAGAAGCTTCTCGGATGAGAGGTGAAACGTCTTCAAGCAACTTAAAGAAGTCCAGACGCTTTTCTTTGCAAACTCCTTTGACCCTGATGAGATAATATCACATCAGAGAATACGCACGGCAAGGTCAGCTACTGACCTGGCGGGATCGGTTTGCTCAGGGGTCGGCAACCTGCAGCTCCGGAGCCGCATGCGGCTCTTTAGTCTTATTTGTGTTTGTTCTTTTTTAACTTGTAGTTCTAAATTGGAAGATTATTGTGATTTTGAAATATAAAAATAAAATTATATGTTATTATTTTTCATCGCTCAAAATAAGGGTCACATTTGCATAAACCATACCCGCCGAAATGCCATGCATTTATCAAGATTTTCAACAACAGGCAGGCCAAGTATGGATCTTCGGATCCACATAGGTATGTGAGCAGCTATTCTCCACCATGAACTATGGTAAAAACAAAAACAGCTCACGCCTCAAAGATGACAGCTTACAGTCCTGCGTAAAGATGACGTGACTTCGTAAAGCCCCGATTTGCAGCAGAAGTCCCATTGTTTCTCTACTGACCACTTTTCACACATGGTTGCTGTAGCCACAGAGCCAGCTGTAGCTTTCCAGCTCACAGCCCAACACATACCAACACAACAGCAGAGAGAGCACAGACTTTAAGCCGGCGAGGCTTGATTGTGGATGCTGCTCAGATGCGTCCGCCTCCCCACCAGCGGCACTGCAGACCACGCCCTGCCACACACATTGACCACGTAAAATAAATATTTATGCAGATATTTTGCAAATGTTTATTTTTCATTTTTTTTAGCAGTTGAGTGATTTTTTCCAATTATTTTTAAAATTCAGGTCAAGGCTCCGCTACAGGCTACGAAATCCCAAAGGTGATATAAGGATGACGCCTCACTACAGTTTTTGTTTGGTATTGAGTAATTTAAGTTCAGCTTTTTAATTCTTTTAAAAGAGACCTTCAACTAGGTGTCTTTCCTTTTTGTTATATTTTTTAAGAGTTCAAAATGTGTTCATTACATAAATAAAATTTTATTTTCTCTGTAGCACTTCATGGATTTCATAAGCAGCACACTTTAGGTGTTTTACAAAGCATAAACACAAAAAACAATAACAGTGTTATCTTCATTTTAGATGTCAAAAAGTATTTGCGGCTCCCAGTGTTTTCTTTTCAGTGGAAACTGGGTCCAAATGGCTCTTTGGGTGTTAAAGGTTGCTGACCCCTGGGCTAGTTTGTACCTACAGTACTTTGCATTGCATATAACCCCTTACATCTCAACGTACTGCTCAATGAATAGACAACTGTTGTGCATATATGCTTTGAATATATTGTAATCTTCGGTTTACTGGCTGTCAATTGTTAATTGTTTGGGTAACATATAGCTTTTGTTGTCTTGTTAGTTGATGTCTGCGCATCTTAGGTGCAGGGTAGAAATTCAGAGCTAACCATAGCGGTCTGAAACATATATGTTAAAGCCATCAAGTATGATTGTTCACGGACAGAAGGCGTATGCAACAGAGGCATAACTCTTCTCACACAGCGTACATGATCTGTCATCAGTGTAAAAAGTGCTACTTAACTCTCGTATTCTCCTCCAGTATTACTGACACATTTTAAGTAATATTTGCCTCCAGAAAATGGTTTACATACAATTGTTGGCCAAGTGTTTGTGTCAGGCACTTTGTTTATTTATTCAATGCATAATGCATGAATACAAATTGAATCGAAATGTATCTTAAAAAGTTTGCATTGAAATCTTTTCAAAATTACTGAGAACATTAATAACCAATGGATGAACCATATTGCTTTTTGGTGATGACATGATCTTTTCTCTAATGCCACCATCAGTTCAAACTTCCAATTTGAGATTTAGTGCATCTTCAAAATCTTTCATACAATTAAAAAAAATAATTTTGGGTGCACATCCATGCTCTTTAGAAAGAATCCCTTTGATTTTTGTGACCCTAAACCTTTTGCTCCAGTGCCCCGACATCACTTTCAGTCACCCCTCCTTTTTTCTTATCCGGGCTTGGGACAAGCAATGGCAGAGATCAAGAGTTGTTTTTCCATTTGGTTCTTTAGCAATCAGATTTTTTGTCTGAAGGCCAAGAAAGATACCCAACGAATTTACTTATTTTACCAAGTGGATCATCACGGCCTTGCAGTATTCGTCCATTTGATTGACCTTTGTTATTCAATTCAATTTTATTTATATAGCACCAAATCACAACAACAGTCGGCTCAAGGCGCTTCATATTGCACACTAGATCGTACAATAATAGATATTGTACGATTATTGTTACTTATTTATTTTATTTTGTTTTATTTTATTTTATTTTAAGTTATTACAGACAGGACAGACATGACTGGGGGATAGCAAATGGAGAAAGAATGAAAGAAAGGGAGGGAAAGAAAAAGAGAGGGAAAGAGGGACAGCGAGAGAAGACACTAAAAAAAATCCGCTGTTGAAAGAAAAAAAAAGAAAAGCAAAATGAGAGTAACACAATAAACACAACACCAGAGCAATAACTTAAATAAGTACAGTGTTGGGGAGTAACGGAATACATGTACCGCCGTTACGTATTTAGAATACAAAATATGAGTAACTGTATTCCGTTACAGTTACCGTTTAAAAAGGTGGTATTCAGAATACAGTTACTTTGTTGAAATAAATGGATTACATGGCGGTACTTCCCTGTTTCATATTGTTGCGGGTCAGGACTGTTTGGGTTTGTTTGACAGCTATGTAATGTTGTTCCAGGCGGCAGCGTTACGGTTGCCATGGTTACAGGGTGACGCGCGCTCTCTCTCTGCGTGTTTCCTGGGTGAGAGAGCGCTTTTTTGTTGTTGTTGTTGTGCTAAGCTAAAAGGCAGAATGCTACAGGCATGGCCCTAAAGAATGTAGCATCATGGGCAGTGTAGTCCGTGCTGCAGGGAGAATGGACACGTTATGTGTCTGTGAGCGAGGGGGGGAGAGAAAGGAAAAGTCCGAGCTGTCACGGAGCAAAAACGGGAGCTGGAAGCATGTAAATATAATAATAACCACTGCAGCCAAGAAGAGTGCCTGACGAGCCCAGCTGTAAGTAAGCTATTAAGACTCAACTGTACACTGTGTTCGTGTTTTCCTCCGGAAAAAGTAAGTTCCGTTGGAGCAGCCTTTCAACGCCTCTCTCTGTCTCTGGCAAGCAAAGTTGACCCAGACAAAAAAAGTAAAGCTAGTTTTCGGCTACCAGCCCGACACGGAACCCACCGTATTAGCCAGAGGTCCCTTTACTACGGTTCGGAGCCACGGACCTTCAGTAACAGTAATAAATCACAGCAATAGTACATTCACGTAGTTGTAAACTGCACGATAATATATTAAGTAATCCAAAGTATTCAGAATACGTTACTCTCATTGAGTAACGTAATGGAATACATTACAGAATACATTTTGGGGCATGTATTCAGTATTCTGTAATGGAATACATTTTAAAAGTAACCTTCCCAACACTGAATAAGTATAAATAACAGTAAATACCAAATATTGAATGTTATTGTGCAGCATGCAAGCACAATGTGCTTTGAGGTAGCAGACAAGAAAGATATAGTTTGTATATGTGAGCACCTTTGTGTACACCTGTGTGCACAGCTGTGTGTGTGAGCGTGCTTGAGTTCAAAAAGTTTCTCCATATAAGGATCTGCTAGAGTGTGTGGGGAGCCACAGCCCTGCCCCCCAGGGCATGACTCAAGCACGGAGGCCCCCAGAGCGTGAGAGCCCAAGGAGGACCATCGGAGGGGCAACCCCTGCACCCTCCTGGAAAGAGCTGAGGAGAACCCCAGATGAGGGGTCACCCAGCAGCCACGGTGTAGAAGCCACACAGGGCCGCAGTGGTGAGCTCGCGTGCTCCGCCGGCAGCCAGTTGCGCCAGAGCGGACTGAGCCCCATGCCCAGAGGCACGAGGGCCCCCCACCCTCTGGAAGGGGCACGACTGAGCCATGGGCACCAGGCCTTTGCCACGCAGCCACTGAGAATGAGCCAGTACATACCTGAGCACCCAGCCCTGGACACTGAGAACCACCAATGCGCTGACGGTTGAGATCACCACCAGCAGGGAGTGTGGTGGGGGGAGATCGCCCACCAAACCTGGGGGGACCTGACATGTTCTCAGAGAGGTGAGACAGGTTCTCTAAGGCCCGGCCTGACACATGAATACAGACAAACAGGCATAAACAGACACAAACATGCATTCCCATCTTCATGCAAACATATGCAAATACTCGGCACTCGCCCAACGTGGAGTCAAACAGAGATGGACACCATACACACACTCATACTCCCCAAACATTCTCTATACTCCAGGTCCAGGTACCCTCTCCCCAGAGGGGTAATCTGCCCCTAGACCCAGGAGATATTACCGTTTTCCCTGGGATGGGGACAAGCAGACCTTCCCTGGTCCTGCAACAGCAGGGAGGCCCAGCATCATAACATACGGGAAAAGACCCGGGGGAAACAAGTTAACGATAAAATGATAAAAAAAATAATGATAAAACCCCTGAAAACCACAAATTTCACACCAGAGCCTCAACTCTTGTGGCCCGGTACCACACCACTCACAGACCCATGGCCTGGGGGTTGGGGACCGCTGCTGTATATCGTGCCAACCCCCAAGGCCTTATTTGTATGTGTTATGAGAGCATGAGTAATATGGATGTCTATGTTGGGGAAGAAAATTAAGGGTCCTCCTCAACACAATCCTCTGTCTCTGACATATTTTCCTCTATGTCACTTTTACTGTCAAAGACTTGTGCCAAAATCTCAATGACAGTAAAGCTTTTCCCAGAGGACATTTTTTTTAGAGAGCATACAGATTGCAGATTCTACAGTGCAGAGTAAGAGTAATGCTTTAGACAGAAGACTGTCATGGAAGCTTAAATAAGCTCCCTTATTTTGCATGAGCTGTCAATGTCCTTGTGGGAAAGTCCCGCCAACCACCACACGAGAAATATCAGTTCTAATTCAACAGGTGTGAGTATTGTAGGTCACAGACACACACACACAACTTCAATACTTGGACATGGACAACTCTCTAGCCTCTGTCAGTGCGCCCCAGGGTGGCTGTGGCTACAACGTAGCTTGCCATCACTAGTGTGTGAATGTGTGCGTGAATGGGTGAATGACTGGATATGTAAAGCGCTTTGGGGTCCTTAGGGACTAGAAGGCGCTATATAAATACAGGCCATTTACCATTTTACCACACCACAAGAAGTATCAAAGTTCTCATGGGAATGTTTCCCCCGCCGCCCTTTCATGTATCAACTTCAAAGGACCAACTTTGCACCTGCAGATGTATGGATTTTAAGTCACACACAAAGACTGACTTGATTTACATAGCTAAAACAACTTGGTATCAAATTGACCAGAGAAACATATGCAAAATGTGTACAGCTCCTTGAAAAAAACATCATAAAGGTTTTATGCTTAATCAGTTGTCACCGACACCAGAGCCTGCTGGGGTCTGTGCTCCTATTGTAGCCTCAAGCCACCTAGAGGAAGGAGGGGTGGACGAGGTTGATGGTTTAAAACTAAGTTATCCCACCTGTTCTAGACCCCGTCTGTCTAACTCAGAAATGCTTAAAGCATTGCCGAGTTTGCTTGAGCATCTGTCTTCAGAGCAGCAAGAAGACATAACTGTCTTGATTAATGAATACACCTGCTTATTCAGGGATGTGCCAACTCACACTACAGTGCTAGAGCATGATATTGATGTCCAGGGAGCTAAACCTATTAAGCAGCATCCTTATCGAGCCAGCCCCCATAAACACTCATGAGACAGGAGGCTGACTATTTGCTGCAACATGGCTTAGCGAAGCCCAGTCAAAGCCCCTGGAGCTCACCTTGTATAGTGGAATCCAAACCAGATGGCTCGCCCCGTTTTATTACAGACTTCCGGAAGGTGAACTCTGTGACTGTGGCTGACTCACATCCTCTCCCAAGAATTGAGGATTGTGTGGACAGTATTGGGACTGCTCAGTATGTCACTAAATTAGATCTTCTTAAAGGTTACTGGCAGGTCCCTTTAACTGAACGTGCCTCTAACATCTCTGCCTTTGTAACACCTGACGATTTTCTACAGTACACAGTCATGGCGTTCGACATGTGTAACGCTCCTGCCACTTTCCAGAGGCTGGTAAATAAAGTCCTCCGTGGCCTGTCCAACTGTAGTGCCTACCTTGATGATCTAGTAATTTTTACTGAAACATGGCAAGATCTTTTGGAAACTCTGCGACAGGTATTTCACCGTTTGGCTCAAGCTACTCTAACTCTCAACTTAGCTAAGTGTGAGTTTTCCAAGCTATGGTGACATACTTGGGCAGGGAAGTGGGACGTGGACAGGTCCGGCCCATTGATGCCAAAGTAGCAGTGATTAAAGAGTTCCCCACACCTAGCACCAGGCGTGAATTGCGTAGGTTTCTAGGGATGGTGGGCTACTCCAGAAACTTTTGTAAAAATTTCTCTTCTGTGGTCAAGCCACTGACTGACCTATTCAGCCCAAAGGTTGAGTTTCTATGGTCAAGTGAGTGTCAAGATGCCTTTGAGAGTGCGAAAGCCCTCCTCTACCACACTCCAGTGTTAGCTGCACCTGACTTAATGCGACCATTCAAACTTGAGGTTGATGCCAGTGCTGTCAGGGCTGGGGCAGTGCTGTTGCAAGAAGACTTGCAGGGTTTGGACCATCCCGCAAGTTTAATAAAAAGCAGTTAAACTACTACTTGAAAAGGAGACCCTGGCTTTGTTGTTGGCTCTTCAGCACTTTCACGTAAACCTGGGGTCCAGCATCTTACCTCTTGTTGTGTACACTGACCACAACCCACTCGTGTTCTTTGCTCGCATGTTTAATCATAACCAGTGCCTTATGCACTGGGCTCTGTTGCTGCAGGAATACAACTGAAGTACTTACCACAAAAAGGGGTCTGAAAATGTTTTGGCTGATGGTTTGTCCTGGTTGTAAACATGTTTTGTGGTGTTTGTTCTTTGTTTTGGTTCACACTCTGTAATGTCTGCTTTTGCCCAACATAGTTGGTATTTTAAGGGGAGGGGTGTTACGGCCCCTGGCCTCATGTGGCCCCACCTTCCTCTATGGAAATCAAAGTGTTCCAGGACTCACGGGTGATTGGCTGGCCAGGGACCTATGCCCGCCCAACTTCATGTAGATCAGAGTGTGCCAGTCCACACACACCATTGGCTGCTGCAGGAGCCTTGAACACGATGGACCAATGACGCGCCTGCCTGCATTTACTGGGAAGCATAAAAGACTGAGGATTCTTCATTCGTGGGGGACTTGTTGATGTGAACAGACTGTGTAGACTGTCCCCCCTGCCTTTGCCTTTGTACTGATGCCTTTTGAGCCTTTGTTTTTGAGTTGCCGCCTGTGAGATGTTTAGATGATTAGTGTTCTACCGGTGTTATTACAGTGATTCCTGAGATAAGGGACAAAACATGTCCGGCAGATAAAACCCAATTTTGTGGTTAAAAATATGCATACAAGTGTTAACCCAACTGCCTAAAAGACAAACCAAGGCAATTTTTATACAACAAAAGATGATTTTGCATTTTTTATACATATATATTTATTTTAAATGGTATAATACATTACCAGTACCCTAAAAATCCATTGTCCAGAAGCAGGTGTGATAATATTAAAATACAGAAAAAACATAAAAAAACAAAAAAAACAAGTAATGTAAAATTAAACATCATGGCTCTCGTCACTAAGTATTTAAGTCAATACCTTATATAATATCAAAATATGCAATTGAAAATTTATTTTTACATATTTTTTAAGTGATTAAAATCGTGTCCAGAGTTTTTGTCAACACCATCAGATTTTAGTACAAAAAAATCAGGAATTATTGTGGGTAGCTTACACTCTGAGGACCCCTTTACCACTTCCTGTTTGATACACATGTCATGAGGTCACTGCTGTGATATTTTTTTAATTTTTATTTCATTTATGGCATACCTTTCTGATAAAATTCTGTGTCACAACCATAGTGCGTCAACACCAAAGTCGATGTAATGCAAGATTTAATTATTTTTTTGGATAAAAAGAGCTTAATTTAGGTAAATTGTAGAAGCCATAAGTAACTGATGATAAACAAGATGGCTTCTGTCAGAAAAACGTGTTATGAGAGAAAGTAGGGTATTTTGTCAACACCATCGGATGTCAACACCATCAGGATTTTTGTCTGACGGTGTTGACCCTTTTTCTAATGGTGTTGACAAATGCCACAAAAGTGTGCTATTCACCATTTATATTAAGTTATGGACATGTTACACCTGGTAAAGCAGCCACACTGATCATTTTATTAAAGATGAAAGAACTTGGACAGTTTGTAACTCTCAGTGATGCCGCAGAGTTCCTTTGACTTTGGGATCTGCAGCGGAGTTTGGAGCTGGACACGGCTAATGACATCAGACTTAAAGACCGGATAGCATCTCTATTGCTTAATGCATAATTGTGTTGTGAATATTCATCCTTAATCTGTAAAAAAGCATCAGGTTCAGAAAAACTATAGTAATTACAAAATGGTACATTTCAGGCTAGAATAGCAAAGGCGAACCTGTCAGTAGAGGAACGGAAGAGAAGGAACAGGGAGGATTAAAAAAGAAGGAGAGAAAAATTAACAGCCAGCCCGAGTTGAAGAAAGAGTTTCTCATAAAGGAAAGGGAAAGATGGAGAAAGAGTGAAAAAGAGAAAAATAAAGAACATCAGTGACCTGAAAGAAAGAGAAAAAAGGCAGAAGAGAAGGTTTTGGAAGAAAGCACAGAGAGACAAAAGGAGAGAAAGTACAGCAGGGTCTAAACACGCAACCACAGAGAACTTTAGGAATCAAGGAGTAGTAGGTAGCTACTTGCTGGTGAACTATTACGATGTAGAACTTGACATGTGCAAAAACAGAATTGTTATAATGTGTCTTGTGATATTACAAAGGTTGTTAAGGTTTAATGGTCATTTTGAAAGAAATAATATCTTGTTTTCTACTAGTGTGTCAACACCGTCAGATTTGTGTCACCACCGTCAGCACCTTGTCAACTCCATAATATGGAGTTTTTGTTTATTTTTCTCTTTTGGAGAACCACATATTTTCCTCCCTCATGATCTTCCAATAAAAACACGTAATTTTCTCAATAAACGTGTAATTTGCATTCTGCTTAATATGATTGTTTCTTATACAGATTAAAAACAAGCTTCTGAAAATATGTATGACTGTAACTCTAATAATAAAAAGCCAAAACAATCTTACTTTTAAATGTGGTATAATTACTTTGAAAACATGTGTGCATAAAGAATAGAATAGGGAAGCTGCTAATAGTCAAAATAGCTGAAACAATTTAATTTAAAATATATATTTTTGCATTTCTTTGTGTCTGACGGTGTTGACAAAAACCTTGCACTTCTCCAGCAAAAACATAAATTATTAAAAAATGTTACACCTGGGAGATTGTACCAAAACACGGTGAGACAGCCAAAACTTTGTGTAACAATTTTATATAAATATGCTTTTGAAAAATCAAAAATTATATTTTAGAAAATTAAAACCTGTTTTGTCCCTTATCTGAAGAATCACTGATTAGTGTTATTTGCATATACAGGGAGTGCAGAATTATTAGGCAAGTTGTATTTTTGAGGAATAAGTTTATTATTGAACAACAACCATGTTCTCAATGAACCCAAAAAACTCATTAATATCAAAGCTGAATGTTTTTGGAAGTAGTTTTTAGTTTGTTTTAGTTTTAGCTATTTTAGGGGATATCTGTGTGTGCAGGTGACTATTACTGTGCATAATTATTAGGCAACTTAACAAAAACAAATATATACCCATTTCAATTATTTATTTTTACCAGTGAAACCAATATAACATCTCCACATTCACAAATATACATTTCTGACATTCAAAAACAAAACAAAAACAAATCAGCGACCAATATAGCCACCTTTCTTTGCAAGGACACTCAAAAGCCTGCCATCCATGGATTCTGTCAGTGTTTTGATCTGTTCACCATCAACATTGCGTGCAGCAGCAACCACAGCCTCCCAGACACTGTTCAGAGAGGTGTACTGTTTTCCTCCTTGTCAATCTCACATTTGATGATGGACCACAGGTTCTCAATGGGGTTCAGATCAGGTGAACAAGGAGGCCATGTCATTAGTTTTTCTTCTTTTATACCCTTTTCTTGCCAGCCACGCTGTGGAGTACTTGGACGCGTGTGATGGAGCATTGTCCTGCATGAAAATCATGTTTTTCTTGAAGGATGCAGACTTCTTCCTGTACCACTGCTTGAAGAAGGTGTCTTCCAGAAACTGGCAGTAGGACTGGGAGTTGAGCTTGACTCCATCCTCAACCCGAAAAGGCCCACAAGCTCATCTTTGATGATACCAGCCCAAACCAGTACTCCACCTCCACCTTGCTGGCGCCTGAGTCGGACTGGAGCTCTCTGCCCTTTACCAATCCAGCCACGGGCCCATCCATCTGGCCCATCAAGACTCACTCTCATTTCATCAGTCCATAAAACCTTAGAAAAATCAGTCTTGAGATATTTCTTGGCCCAGTCTTGACATTTCAGCTTGTGTGTCTTGTTCAGTGGTGGTCGTCTTTCAGCCTTTCTTACCTTGGCCATGTCTCTGAGTATTGCACACCTTGTGCTTTTGGGCACTCCAGTGATGTTGCAGCTCTGAAATATGGCCAAACTGGTGGCAAGTGGCATCTTGGCAGCTGCACGCTTGACTTTTCTCAGTTCATGGGCAGTTATTTTGCGCCTTGGTTTTTCCACACGCTTCTTGTGACCCTGTTGACTATTTTGAATGAAACGCTTGATTGTTCGATGATCACGCTTCAGAAGCTTTGCAATTTTAAGACTGCTGCATCCCTCTGCAAGATATCTCACTATTTTTGACTTTTCTGAGCCTGTCAAGTCCTTCTTTTGACCCATTTTGCCAAAGGAAAGGAAGTTGCCTAATAATTATGCACACCTGATATAGGGTGTTGATGTCATTAGACCACACCCCTTCTCATTACAGACATGCACATCACCTAATATGCTTAATTGGTAGTGGGCTTTCGAGCCTATACAGCTTGGAGTAAGACAACATGCATGAAGAGGATGATGTGGACAAAATACTCATTTGCCTAATAATTCTGCACTCCCTGTATGAGTTGTTTGGTGTGTTTGTTTAAATCACCCCATTGCCTAGTGAGTTGTTTCACTAATGGTTTTCAGTTGTGGTAATAAACCTTCTATTTTCTTTTTTTATCTAACCCTCCTGCCTCTGGACTCATTTATGTTACATCCCTTGTCACCTAGCAGAGCCGGGTTGTAACACCCATAAAATTAGGAAAAGTAATAAAATATGAAGCAAAAAAAAGTTACCTATGCTAGCTAAGCTAAGCTACCTGCGTTTACCCAACCTCGATAATTAGTTTTCTATCAAAACAAAAAAAAACAGAAATGCTGTCAAGAATCCTGTAAATTCATGAGCTAATATAGAGCTCGGTGTTATTGTCTATTGATCTATTTATCTATGTATGCTAACCTGGCAGCATGAGGTGTCACGGAGTACAAGGTGGACTCACGCGCCGGACTCCGGGGATGATGCACACAAGAGAATTTATTGAAGAACAAAGTCCAATGAGTGTATATACGCAGATGCGGGGCAGTGCTATCTACAAGGGTGCGGGGCAGTGCTATGTACAAAAGGTGAGGGGGGCAGGGCTCCGAGGAAAATCCAGGGGAACACGCTCGTCTCTCTCCACACAATCCAAACGCAAATCCACTCGCACACCAGGGAAACAGTCCAGGGAGTCTGTACACAAAGAAACGCTTGTTAGATTCCAAACACACACTGCATGGGAAGATACCTGCTTAGACACTTGACTTTCACTGACGCGATTCTCACAACGATCCAGCGAAGAACAGTCGTTGCTTCCTGGCTTAAATACCAGCCACACTGATGAGGCACAGGTGTTTCTTCCTCCGAGGGCGTGGGCCAAGGGCGTGAACCCATAATGAGTTCAGCCCTGGCGAGAGAGAGAGAGGGATAGAGAGAGAGCGGACTAGAGAGAAAGAGGCAGAGACAGCTGATCAGCGACCAGCTGAACCTCCAGGCCGTGACAGAGTCTCAAAACTCAACATGTGTGATGTGATCTGTCAACTTTAGCACATAGCTTGGACTCTGTCTCCTGGGGGGGACTGGACTGTTTCAGTCTCCCACGGGGAAAAAAAGGCATGGGTGGGTATCCTTGTATCCCCTCGACTTTCTGCCTGAACTTCATGATCAGTCTGAAGTGACTAAAGAAGACACGTTTCTCACACTGTGACTCTAAGTTCAGATAAACAGAATCAACCTTCTGGAATTTCCTTACTTGGATGATTGAGCATGCATCAAAATAAGCTCACCATAGTTTCCTGACCAATGAATCAAGCTTCTGCTACAACCCTTTAATTAAATAAATAAATAAATTCTTTCTGCAACTGCAGCACAGCCTATTCTATACTGAGCTTAAAAACAAACATTAGCCTCTTTCATAAGTTCTTTTTATTTATTATTCCAGTGTTTAAAAAAAAATGTAAACACGTTAGTTTCAATGCTCGCATCACTAATCACTATACTGATGAGAATTTTTTGAACCCAACTGAAACAAAGGCTCAAATATGGGCCTATTTTTTCCTGACAGAAAAAGAAAGTTGTGAGAGAGAAAGAGTACAAACCAGAGTACAAGCCAAGCACTTTAAACAATACAAGTAATCCAATAAAAAGAGTTGGTACACATTAATCTTACTCAGCTGTATTACAACATACTAACCCCAACCACCAGACATTACAAAGGTGAAGATGCATTTTTTTTACAGATTAGTTCATTATGAAAGCTGAACCTTGCAAAAATTCAGACGACCACACAAGAAAAACCTGTTTCAACAGTACATGACAGTTTTGTTTATTATGATGCACTACATTCCAGAGAACTATATACCACCATATAGTCAGACTTCTGTTCCCTTTTATGCATGCACCCTAATGTTAGCCAAGATCATATGAAATATTTTTCCAATTAAATGATTGGTCTTTACTTAATTTATTTTTCATTTAGTTTTCATTGATAACATAACAGACATAGGATCTATAAAAATACATTTCAAAACCTTTTAGCCACCCACATCCCCAAAAGAATGAATGTAAAACAAAAATTTTGCCATTAATACCTGTTGAACTACTGTTGAAGTACTTCAAACTTTAGATCAAATGTGTAACTAAACTAAACTAAAAACATTATTTTCTGGTCTCTGATGTCGCTGAAACTTAAAGAATAAAACAATTTTAAAACCCAAATTTCCAAGTTTTACCTGTTCTTGGTAAGAATATGTGAAAATGTAACTGAGGAAAATGGATTTGCTGTATAGTGTGCATAGCAGCATGAGATTCATGCCACTTCTAGTAAGGCCATATATACTTGACAACACCCTGCTAGGATTTCACAACTGTGGAACTTTGCTTAGAATGTTGAGAAAGATTCAAAGGTTGTTGTACTACTGGAGACCAGAGATGGGTAATCCGATTACTTTTTTCAAGTAACGAGTAAAGTAAGGGATTACTATTGCAAAAACGGTAATTAGATCACCATTACTTTCCCATAGGAACGCTGCGTTACTGCGTTACTAAAACCGTGATTTTGTTGCGAGAATGTCTCATGACAGTGACGTAAGCGAGTGCGACGTTCGTGGAAACAGCTGTGTGCAGATCAACAATGGACAGTGTTGGGGAGTAACGGAATACATGTACCGCCGTTACGTATTTAGAATACAAAATATGAGTAACTGTATTCCGTTACAGTTACCGTTTAAAAAGGTGGTATTCAGAATACAGTTACTTTGTTGAAATAAATGGATTACACTGCGGTACTTTCCTGTTTCATATTGTCGCGGGTCAGGATTGTTTGGGTTTGTTTGACAGCTACGTTTTGTTGTTCCAGGCGGCAGCGTTACGGTTGCCATGGTTACAGGGTGACGCGCGCTCTCTCTCTGCGTGTTTCCTGGGTGAGAGAGCGCTTTTGTTGTTGTTGTTGTTGTGCTAAGCTAAAAGGCAGAATGCTACAGGCATGGCCCTAAAGAATGTAGCCTCCTGGGCAGTGTTGTCCGTGCTGCAGGGAGAATGGACTACCATACACGTTATGTGTCTGTGAGCGAGGAGGGAGAAAGGAAAAGTCCGAGCTGTCACGGAGCAAAAACGGGAGCTGGAAGCATGTAAATATAATAATAACCACTGCAGCCAAGAAGAGTGCCTGAGGAGCCCATTTGTAAGTAAGCTATTAAGACTCAACTGTACACTGTGTTCGTGTTTTCCTCCGGAAAAAGTAAGTTCCGTTGGAGCAGCCTTTCAACGCCTCTCTCTGTCTCTGGCAAGCAAAGTTGACCCAGACAACAAAGTAAAGCTAGTTTTCGGCTACCAGCCCGACAGGGAACCCACCGTATTAGCCAGAGGTCCCTTTACTACGGTTCGGAGTCATGGACCTTCAGTATCAGTAATAAATCACAGCAATAGTACATTCACGTAGTTGTAAACAGCATGATAATATATTAAGTAATCCAAAGTATTCAGAATACGTTACTCTCATTGAGTAACGTAACGGAATACGTTACAGAATACATTTTGGGGCATGTATTCGGTATTCTGTAGTGGAATACATTTTAAAAGTAACCTTCCCAACACTGACAATGGATAATATATCGAGTGCGGGAGAGAGTATGAGCATGCAGCGTTTAAAGCGTGGAAGTACTGACCTTACTTTGAGTTAGATTCCATAAAAAGTGACAAAAACATTAGTGTCCATTGTGCGTGGGAAGAAAACGTCTTTTTACAGCTAAAAAACCCCCCTAAACTTCCAAGCAAGCACCGAGTGCGCTACCACGTAATGTGACATTCACAGAAAAACTCCTGGATTCTTCCACTGACCGCTGTGGCACACCTGCACCAGGGCAAAGCTCCGCCTACCTCACTCCTGCTAAACAGGTGAAAATAGAGCAACGGGACCGCTGAGTCTTTGATTTTATTTATTTTCTGCTGTGTTTTACTTGCATCTATTTGAAAGAGTGAGTGTAAACACAATTTTTTTTTTATTTTATGTGCTGGAATGTGCAGAAAATAGTTTTAAATGTTAAACAAATTTCTTCCAGTCAGAGAATGTTGCATGTAATTAAATTTTTGCTTCATGCATAAAGTTAAAAGATTAAAACTAATAAAACAAGTTTTAAAAAGAGATTTTTTCATTTGATTACATTTTGTATGATAGATTATGCAGGAAAAGTAGAATTGGGCTGAAAGATCTATCGCTTTATTACCTATTCAGGTTGTAAATCGTGTTTTTACAAAGTAACTAAGTAATTAATTACTTTTGAAAATAAGTAATGAGTAAAGTAACGGGATTACTTTTTGGGGGAAGTAATCATTAATTAGTTACTGATTACTTTTTTCAAGTAACTTGACCAACACTGCTGGAGACTGAAAATCTTTCATGCAAAACGATGTTTAATATTTAGGGGAATTAATTAAAATATCTTGCCTTTAAAAAAACACACATTAAAAATATTGAAAGCAAAAGTAAATGTGATGTCATCAATAGAGGAACCAGGTGTAATTTATCCACTGCTCTATAAGAACACTTTAAAAGGGTTTGATTATGTGTTGAATTGTCCATCTTTGACCTGTACATTCCTGCATTAGAAGTTTCTGGTTTATAATTTCCAGGCATCTCTTTGTCTGTCTGTTCTTCAGTTCGTTGCCCTGGAAAAGGAAACAAAGTGTTAAAAATCAAAAAGGCAGCTAGTTTGTTCATTTTTAAGACTAACAGTGCTCACTCAACTTGTTCTGAGATGCAGCAAACCACTTTGTAGTACCTGAGTAAAGTCCCAGTATATCCCCATTCCTTTCTGCATAGCCTCTTTACAGTCGTACAGGCCAGGCTCAGTTTCTTTTGTGCCTATGTCAGCTAAACATCGGTTGTCATTGTACTTATGTGACTTCATGCCACCAATGTAGAGCTCACCCGTTCCACGATAATATGTGAACTTAGAAAGAAAGAATGAGAAAGAGACACAGAGACAAAGAGGTCAAAATGATATTAGGATGCCTTTTCTTGTGAGAGAAATGTTACACTAAACGTCATGCCTTGCTTTGCTAGGAACCTGGAAGGGAGAGTTTTGGCGGGAGCTGAGCCCGGTTGTAAATATTGTGTTTGGATTTCATCTCACAGCACGGACCAAGAAGGGGACACTGCACGGGAGTCGGGAGTTTGCAATGGAAGGAATCAGAATTTGGGACCTGTCCGCAGGTCACTGTTTATCTTTCACTGTAAACAGGAAGTTTTGCGTTTGGGCCCTGATCTTGTCTGAAACCTGATAATAGTGCAACCCTGAGCTGATGCACCACCATAAAACTTGGACGCTGTAAAGCCAGAGTTGATGTTTGCTTTGATGGTGAAATTGTAGATCCACAAATGCTTGTGTTTAGAAAGAGACATCCTGGGTGTGATCCAAAAATACCAGCTGCACTGGAGACAAGCTTAGAGATGAAAATACTCAAATTTAACTCTTTAAAGCTTGAACCATGAAATAACTGCCAGAAAATTCTAAATTTATTGCTTAAAATTGTGTTGTGTGATTTGTTTAGATTTCTTGGGACGGCAGCATGGGGGATTTACTCTGAAAGAAGTGTCTAAAAATTAAAAATGTGTATCAAATATGATACAGTAGGCGTTAACAGCTTTACGACTGCACTGCCTTATAATCATGATTCTCAACACAATTACTATGTGCTTCACTTACTTGAGGTCCATAGTAGTAGCAATTGTAGGCAATAGGTGTGTGACCTGGTACTGCTCCTTGGTCTATGCACATGTCAGCAACAAGGTTCTTCATCTGTAATTAACAGAACATTATGAATATTACAAATGGATACATGCAAATCACCAAATACACTGATTCCCACATATCCTGTAGGACTCCACTATACCAGGGCTCTAGAGTGCGACCAATTTGGTCACAAATGCGACCAAATTTTTCAATGGTGCAAGCTGGTCGCACCGGTGTGACCAGCTGTCCCAGTAAAAGAGAAAAAAAAAGTTTCTGGAACTCTGAAAGTCTCTGTGTGGTCAATAACTGACACACATCATGCCACTATCGTGTGTCCCAATCAGAGATAGTCAGGGGCGGGACCTCTATGATTGGCCGTGGTCCTGTAGTTGTCCCGTAGTCCTGTGTGTACGTTTGAAAGTGCAGGTGGAAGAGGGAGGTGAGTAGCTTGAATAAAGCGAAGAGGGAGGTGAGTAGCTTGAATAAAGCGATATCGATTCATTAAATCCTGAATCGACTTAATATAAATGTATAATATAAATGTATTTTGCCAGAAACGCCAGAATCTCAGGTTAAAGCTCTCAAAAATATTTCAACAAACAGCAAATGAGAGCAGGTAAACTGATTCCACACAAAGACGTAAACACAGAGCGTGGACCCGACGCATCAGAATCAGCTTTCTCATTCTCAGCTTTCTGACCCGACGGCACAAACACGGACACGCCGTCGGGGCTGAAAGCTGAGAGCTCACTGATTCTGATGCGTCGCCGCTTTTTTTTTTTTTTTTTTTGGTGCTAAATTCTGAGCTGCAGGTTTTATTTCTCTCAACCTAAATTCACTGAACCAGCAGCAAAAGAAGATCCAAACTACGCTTCACCTTTGATAAATGTCGTCATTAATCCCCTCTTACCTTTGCTGTTTTGCTTCCACCATGATAAAATCACACATCGTGCACAGCTCTCTCTGCTTCAAGAACAGTTTCCCATCTCAAATCTCTGTTTTCAGCATTACTCATTTGCTTATTACCCACCAGTCAACCATTGTTTACAGTGCTGTCAGCCGCTGTCTTTTTTTTTTCTTTTTTTTTACTTAAATGTCCTCGGACAAGAAAGCCTAATTTCTGCTGTTCAATACTGAAGAAATTTATACTTTTTAAAATTATGCAATATTGCAGGATATTTTTAAGGTCATCTCCTATAAAAAGCCAGGCCAGGAAAATCTCCTTCATTTTTTCTGTGTTTTATTCTCAGTTACTTTGACACAAAGGCATCTGCTGTGATGTTCACACCTCTGATGAAGTCTCACATGTATCGGTACTGATAAATGATCAGAATTATAATGTTTCTGATAATCGGAGGCAAAATTGAATCGAAACAGAACCTCGTGAATCGGAATTGAATGGATTATAGAAATCAGTGATGATACCCAGCCCTAGAGAGTAGCCTAAGCCTGGCAGAAGTGGATGTAGCTGTGTAAAATAAGAAAAGATGAAAAGAAGTATTGATAAATGTTTTATTAAGTTAAGGCCTGATCTGTCTGAAATTCATAGCCAGTGCTCTGACACTGAGCCACCCATCTTTGAACGCTGAAAAAGCAGCAGTGTATCCGGAAAACACATTATATGCTGCGATAAATGCAGTGCCCAAGTGTCCCCTCTCCCCACTGCATTTCAGTGGCAGGCAGCAGCGAACAGGTCGTCAGAGGAGGCCGATGTGATGATTAAGTTTAACATTGTCTACAATATTACCAAAGGGTGCCAAAGCACTTTAAGCACAAGCAGTTTTTCAGTAACTTATCTTTCTTGTAGAAATGTGCTCCAAATAAAGAACTTTGTGTTGACAAGATTGTTAGTCAATTCTTTACAAATGAATATTGTCTGTATGGACAGCAATTTCCACCCCAAAAAGGTGCACATTAAGCAATGTGGCTGAAAAATCTGGGTGCGCCTAACTTTTGTGCTGGTGCGCCTAAGAAAAAAAGTTAGGCGCACCAGTCCAACCGTGGCAAAAAGATAGTCTAGAGCCCTGTATACCAAACATACTAAGGAACAGAGAAAAGTAAACTTACTCCTCCATATGCGAGTAGGTCGTCCCAGGGATCCAGCATAGGATACACATTATCCAGGTACCATTTGAAAGGTTTACAGTTCAGCCTTTCTCTGAGTTTCTTCCTCTCTGAAATGTCACCTATGTCAATTCCATGATTCTGCAGGAACAAAGAAAAAGATGTGAATCAATTCATAGATTGTGACTGAGGAAGAATCTACAGAATGATGTTCCTTAAATGTCGATGTTAAAAACACAAAGAGCTCTCAAAGCCTAATATCTCCTCATGACTCTGTGGACAAGAGAATGAAATATCCTTTAGAGAAAACATAATTTTCTGTTTGTGTCAGTGCCTGAAAACACCTCAAATGGGATGTTCCAAGCCAAGTTAACATTGTGCTTGTATTCATCCATCCAGATCTCTGCAACTCTGAGGGCATTTCTCTTCATGGCAGGACCCAAGTCAGGCATGTAGGGCTTGTGGGCCCTCTCGATGTGGGCGATCTTGGAACATGGAACAACTTCAACACTGCCTCCACATGTCCATACCTACATGAAAAAGTGCACTGTAAAATTTAGATAACTGATCACTTCTAACTTTGCAAGGGTAGAAAAAAGGCATTTTAAATGACCTGAGGACTATAACAAAATCCAGCAGGTCCAGCTCCACAACTATTCTTTAAAATCATTATTATGTAAGAGAATGTTATAACTCTATGTGATCTTTACTCACACGAATTCCCAGCTCAACATTTTCTCCACCATACACTTTCATTCCTTCATCAAGAGCTCCAATTTCCCCCAGAAACTTTCTATCAGCAACCATGATCCCCATGACAGATGGACTCCTAAAGTCAAAGAACAGAACTCTATCTTACAACTACTGTTTATTGTTATTATAATAAAAAATAAATCGAGATATCATAATGATAGCGTGATACAGTTAAAAAGCTGTTATTTTGGTTAAACACTGATTTCACTTGAACTTACTTCCCCGGCAGTGAACCATCATTAAGTTTGTAATACTCGGGTGTAAAACTCTCATACATGCACCACAGAGCCCAGTCGAAGGCATGTGCACTGGGATCATAATTAATACACTTGAGATCATCAAAGTTGACTCTATCAAACACCGGGGAAACCACCACAGTTCGGTCAGCTTTAATCTGTGTCAGCAGAGGTTCAGCCCTGTATGAAGGAAGGGAAAAACTTTACAAGTAATAAATTTAAATTAGACACTTAAAGACTTCAATGCAAGCACACACCCAGCCATCGCATTAAAAAAAAAGTCCTGATAACAGAAAATATAACACCCAAACAACTAAATGAAAATATGTATTTTTGCCATGTTCCTACCACATTTCATGGACTTCAATGTGTGCGTCCAGGATGGCCACCACGTCAGCAGTAGCAGCCCTCCACCCAGACGCTCTGGCATAAGCGAGACCTCTCTGCTCACTGTGCCTCACTTTCAAAATACGGAGATTAGGGTTCTCCTGCTCAAGTGACTTCACATACATGTCAAGGTCAGCCTTCAGATTTTCTGAATTGTAGAAAGAGAAATATCCTAACTAGAATTTTTTTTTTCAGTTATTCTACAGTCAGTGATTTAAACCTCTGCCCTGCAACAGACTGGCGACCCATTCAGACTGTACACTGTTTCTTGCTGTATGACAGGTGGGAGGGTTTCAACTATCCTGTGACCCTGAACAGGATCAGCAAAAGAAACTGAATGGCTGGATGAATTTAAATCAACCAAGCAAAAAACTGGTTTGATTACAAACATGTGTGACATGTCACAGCCTCTGCAGGAAAAGTTCATTTGCAAAACCACTGTTTTTGTCACAGTTGCGATGGCAGATGTGTGGAGGTGAAGTAAGGACCCAAGTGCAGGCAGAGGTTGATATGAGAACTAAGTTTATTTAAGTGGAGATAGCGAGGACAGGAACTAAAAAATAAACTAAAACTGGGAAAACCTAAACACATGGACCTGAAGTCAAAATTCTCAGGGTCATACACAGAGGAACACAGGAAGAAGTTGGAGGAACCACAGGGAGACTCAGGGAAACAACACAGACGAGCCAGCTACTAACAGAGACAAACACAAGGCTTAAATACACAAAGGGATAACAAGGGAATGAGACACAAAAGGAGAGCACAGCTGGGAGTAATCAGACATAACGAGACAAGGAAGCAAAGCAGAATACACTACACATAGGATAGGGGCTGTGTCCGAATTCAGGGGAAGGATGCTTAAAATGCCATTTTTGGATGCAATGACATCACAGCGACGCGACGAAGGCTGTCCGAATTCAAAGAGCACTCAAAATGTGGCGACAAATGCGTCCTACTTTTCCGCGAATTTGAGGGTCAGTTGTGTCCGAATTCAGTGGAAGGATGCTTCAATGCCATATTTGGATGCAATGACGTCACAGCGACGCGACGAAGGCTGTCCGAATTCAAAGAGTACTCAAAATGTGGCAACAAATGCATCCTACTTTTCCCCACATTTTAAGGATGGGTCCGATGTATCCTTCGTGTCCTACTATATCCCAGGATTCATTGCGGGTCATAGAGGAGATTTGTTTCTGATAACGATGGTGGTCAAAGCGGGAGAGGAAAACACTTTCAAATGTAAGTATATGAAAAGCTGGTTGTACAAAAGTTAAACTGTTATAGCGGTCGTGTTGTTAAGCTTTGGGCATCTGCATAGACATGTTTCTTTTATTTAAAATAACCGTAAACCAGCTTGTATGGTGGGTTCCGCGGTTTTTCATGTATTGCCGCTTACATACAGCTAATTTTGATTTTTTCGAATTGGTGATATGTTGTGGGGAACAAAGACCAAATGGCTTCATTTATTAAAACGAGGAGAAAACGATCACTTCTTCACTGGGGTGAAGAATTGGGCCGCTACGGCGTGGATGTACATGAATCAATCAATTTACACATCCTATTCATATGAGTGCGGTCCTATTAACCCTCATGCTGTACAGCAGCGATCCCCAACCTTTTTGCGCCACAGACCGGTTTATGTCAGACACGGAGCCTTTAAGGTATCGCGGATAAATACAACCACATAAAATGATCCGACCAAGACAAAAAATGTGGTATTTTGTAAATATAATAATAAACGTGAATGTACTGTGTAACTGTGTAACTTTATTAGCAGCGTCCTCCTGAAAATGCGCCAATATTGACAGTAACATCCTCCTCTCTGCCGCTTAATGCTCTCTGGTCGCTATGGTAACGTGTAAATATTTCTTTCAAAATAAGACACACAACTACAACAAGGGAAAGACTCAGGGAAACCGAGTTAACGATAAAACCCCTGAAAACCATAAATTTCACGCCGGAGCCTTAACTCTCGTGGCCCGGTACCAAACGACTCACGGACCGCTGCTGTACAGAACCTGTGATGTCCAGACGGTGTTCCTCTGGTGTTCTGCTGTGAAAACCTTTGGGCCTAGGGATTAACATAGTTGCCATGGTGTCCTTCCTTCTTTTATTTGTTGTGTGTGATCAGGACAATTCTGGAGAAGATGGGCCTGCAGGGGAAAGTCACCCCCTTGCAGGCCAGAAGACATGAGATAACTTTAAAGAATACAAAGTACGTATGTGTGTTATCAAGAAGATAATTCTTAAGAACACAAGTTAATAAATGTGCAATTACTAAGAGTTGTTGTGGTGTTTTTATTTGCCTGCTGTCATTTTTGATTTCCTCTGCCTTTAGGATTGCAAGTATCCAGGCTCAGGAGAGGGGGTCAGTGGGAAGCCCACTGCTGCTACTTGGCCCTGGTTTGCCCTCATGGATGAGGTGATAGGACAGATGCCTGCCACTAAGCCTCCTGTCTTAATTTCCTCTCTCCCTGAGGACACTCCAGGGCCAAGCGCAGCAGTGGGTGATCAAAATGACAGCGATGACGAAGCGAGTCAGCCACCTACGACAGGGAGAAAGAAGAAAAGAGACAGGGATGATGAGCTGCTAGACCTCATCAGAGAGGACATGAGGCAGCAAAGAGAGGCTGAGGAGAGGAGAGGAGGGAGAGGATGGACAGACTGTTTTCACTTCTAGAAAGATTAGTTCCAAAATGAGTTATGTATTGAGAAATGTATTTATTTGAATATATTTGTTACAGTGTTATATGTGTTGCATTAGTTTAAAGGT
Source organism: Oreochromis aureus (assembly GCF_013358895.1). Taxonomy (NCBI): domain Eukaryota; kingdom Metazoa; phylum Chordata; class Actinopteri; order Cichliformes; family Cichlidae; genus Oreochromis; species Oreochromis aureus. The sequence continues at coordinate 42,382,863 of NC_052946.1, read as the reverse complement.
TTTATGTTATTAATAAATTGATTCAAACAAACAGTAATTGTCACTGAACTCAATTTGATTTACAGGCATTTTTAACATGTATGAACATAACGCTAACTTTGAACAATATTACATGGGTATTTATTTGATAGCAATAAAGTAAATAACAATAACAATTAAACGAGAATATTTCAAATACACAGTATGTAAAGATGAAAAACAATATTTACAGTTGTTCACACAGGATTAACCTGAGTGACCTGTTCCTGGACCGTTTCATGAACAACTGCAATAGATTACAGGAAGTCTCTGGCAGTGTTGCTGAATCTGCCTGAGCAAGATCAGACGTGGATGAGGTGCTGCAACTGAGACCTGCGCTTTGTCTTTTCTGGTTGGCAAGTGGAAAATCACACAGGGTGGTCTGCAAAGAGAGCTTTAGGATGCTTCCTCCCACTGTCCACTGCATCGTCCATCCACAGGGTTTGCAGGGCTGGCTCACTAGTGGCCAATGTTCCCTCTAATTTTTCATGTGTCTGAGCGAACGCACAAACCTCCTGAGCGATCCCTTGGACCACTGTGAGCGACAGCAGACGTGTGCAGTGTAGTCACGCCAGCATCGAATCCATCCAAGTTACATGGTTTATTAAAATAATCAAATTACAGCATTTACATTTATGTTAGACTACTTTTAATTAACTGCTTTAGCCCACTTACAATGAAAATTTAAAAAAATCTTGTTCATGACCTGTGTAGTATGTTAACACTATTGGAAGTAAAAATAACTTGAACTCCAATTTTGAAAACTCAGCTTTTTTCTTTCTTTCTTTCTTTTTAATAAAGCTCTGGCTTGTATTATGACTATGACTCTGTGGTCTGGGATAGAGTCCTGTAACTCTCTCTGCAAAATATAGTATAAAATGACCAATGTTGGGCAATTAATTATATAGTTACTTCTTCAAAAAGTAAATGAGTTATGCAAACAACAAAGTTTTTTTTGCAGCTGTTTACCTAAAAATGCAGCCAAGGCGTTTTTTAAATAAACATTTCAAACTATTTACAGAACAATCAGCTGTTCTGCATCAAATTTGATGCCACACAAATTATTTGTGCCACTCCAAAAAAATAATTTCTGTCCACTATGAGATAAAGGAGAACAACAGCCTGATACCTGCAGGCCTGACAACAGGAGATGTATCACTCCTGTAACACATGTAACATTCAGTAGTCGCCTCATTGTTCTGACACACACAACAAAACTATTGACTACACTACACACTAACTACACACTAACTACACAAGATTTGTGCTAAATGTCGCAAATCTCTCAAATCTCAAAACACCGCCATCACTCCTAAACCTTCCCCCCTCCCTGAACAACAAATGCCATGTTTTGATTGGTCGACATGGTACATTTTTCGACCAATGGGAAAGGACGGCGGGGTTTTGGTTTTGTTTTTGCTCATAGGCAGAGAGTGCTTTCGAGCGATTTCCTTATAAAACGCCGTTTTACCGTTTCTTCCGCAGTAAATATAAACAACGATAGTATTCAGGAAGAAAACCAAACATTACATATATTTTTTATCATAACTCTGGTTTTACGTGGCCCATCAACACAATTTAAAAACTGGTATAAAGTCCACACTTTTTCCATCAATTGTTCCGTCTGTCCTGCTCACATCTCCAATGGTTGTACACGTTGTCATTAACGTGGCTTCACTGCACATCAGCCACGCCGCTTTGCTAGCTAAAACACCGGTGTCGGCACATAAGGGCGCTGTCATAGCCTGTCGACGGCGTTGATTAGCTGCGTATATACTGAATGTGATAAGGTGGCATCGTTCTAATCCCATACTGGAGCAGCCAGTCACTTACTGACTAACACTGCAAAACAGAATTGTTAACATATTTACTTTAATTTCAATTCGGGTTAGATTTTTTTTTTTGTGCGCAACACAGATTTTTTCTGCGCAGAGACCGTGCCAGCAGTGCGCAATTGCACACACGCGCAGCTTAGAGGGAACATTGCTCGTGGCTGCCACACCACTAAGATATTTTCAGAAATATGCAAGCAGGAGATGGTGGATGCTATATTACTACTAGTATAATACTTGTAACTCTGTAGCAGACAACAGTTTGATAAAGTGCTATTTAAAAAAACAAGCAAACAAAAGACTAGATTCTATACGTTTCAAAGATATTTAGTTCACTGCTATCTGGCTCTGTCCCCAGGTGCTTTAAACAGGGGGTTATTCAACCTTTGCTGAAAAAGCCTAACCTGGATCCAACACTTCAGTCAAGCTTCAGGCCCATCTCAAAACTTCCTTTTATCTCTAAAATCTTAGAAAAAGTCGTTTGGCTACAAGTAAAAAAAGCGCTGGAGAAGCATAATATTCTTGATAAATTTCAATCGGGTTTTAGAAAGTCACACTCCACAGAAACAGCTCTCCTGAAAGTCACAAATGACCTCTTGATGGCTGCAGACAGGGGTGATTGCTCAGTCCTAGTTCTTCTGGACCTTAGCTCAGCCTTTGATACCGTTGACCATCAGATCTTAATCCATCACTTAAATCTCATGGTAGGGATATCTGGATCTGTCCTAAAGTGGTTCACCTCATTTCTGGAAGATAGGACGCTTTTAGTTTCAGTGGGAAACTTCCGATCAGACGTGGCTAAGTTTCTATGTGGAGTCCCACAAGGTTCGGTTTTAAGCCCCCTGTTATTTTCACTATATATTCTTCCCTTAGGCGGATCATTAGCGGTTTCAAAAATATTTCCTACCATTTGTATGCAGACGACATCCAATTATACATCTCTTTTAAACCTTGGGAATTAGACAAGCTATCCACTCTTATGGACTGTCTTAAGGAAATTAAGCTTTGGATGACAAACAATTTTCTGCAGCTGAACACAGACAAGACCGAGTGCTTATTCCTTGCCCCAGAGAATATCAAGCCCCAAATTAGTCAACATCTGGGTGCCTTTTCATCGTCGATAAAAGCCACTGCTTGGAATCTTGGGATAATTTTCGATCAATCTTTGTCCTTTGACGCTCATATTAAATCCGTGACCCACTCCTGCTTTTTTCATTTAAGAAATATTGCCAAACTCAGGACTATTGTCTCCACAACCGAACTGGAGATGCTTGTCCACACCTTCATTTCCTCCCGGCTAGACTATTGTAATGCACTCTTCTCCTGTGTATCTAAGGCCTCACTAAATCGGCTCCAAGCGGTTCAAAATGCTGCAGCAAGGCTTTTAACTCACAGCAATAAATTTTCCCATATCACTCCTATACTAAAATCCTTGCACTGGCTTCCGGTTGGGTATAGATATAAGTTTAAAATCCTCACCTTTACGTTTATGTCTCTACAAGGTGAGGCCCCCACCTATATCTCGGAGCTTCTCCAACCCTATTCTCCAAAGCGGACTCTTAGATCCACTGATAGTGGTCTTCTATCTATTCCACGGACTCGTTTGAAAACAAAGGGGGATCACGCTTTTCAAACCCTGGCTCCAATACTGTGGAACGGTTTACCCTCCCCACTACGCACCATCGACACTGTGGCTTCTTTTAAAAAACAGCTTAAAACACATCTGTTTAGACAGGCATTTGGGTAATGTTAGTGTGTAATATGTTGTTTTATTCTATATTTATACTGTACTATTGCTTTGTTTGATATGCTTTTATACTTCCTTTATATTGCTATATTGTTTGTCTGTTTGACATGCCTTCATTCCCATGTGAAGCACTTTGTAACAGCGTTTGTCTTAAAAAGTGCTATATAAATAAATTTTACTTACTACTTTTACTTACTTACTAAATATGCAAGCAGGAGATGGTGGATGCTATATTACTACTAGTATAATACTTGTAACTCTGTAGCAGACAACAGTTTGATAAAGTGCTATGAAAAAAAACAAACAAACAAAAGACTAGATTCTATATGTTTCAAAGATATTTAGTTTATATATTTTATATGATATAGTACATGTGTAAGAATGACCGATGTTGTGCAAAAAAAAGATCGTCTGCCAAAACTGATTTCCATTTTTTGCCCTAAACTGATTAATTGTATTTAACCTGCTATAAATAACTTGTTGGTCTATAATACATGAAACATATGTCAAATGTTTCCCTCATTAATGATATAAAGTCACTTTGAGCCACCAGCAACATTCCTGTAACAAGGTAGAAGCTGCGATCAGTTTTTGGTAGTGACTTTTATATATCCTTTATTTATCCAGTTCAAAAACAATCTTGTTGACATTAGAAATTTATTTTTTAAGAGTAATCTGGTCAAGAGGACAGAAGACAGCGCAACAAATATATCAATTGTTCCTACATTATAACCAGAGTTATAAAGATACTTGAACAACAGGTAATTATTGTATATATAAAACCCCTTAGTAAACTATGTTCACCGAAGTCTATTTACCAACATATATAAAGATATTACACATATTACACACGGAAACTTTGGAAATCAGTTTTGGCAGGCGAACACTTTTTGGCACAACGCTGGCAATAATTCAAGTATCCGTGTAATTAGCTAAGTAATTCCTAAATGCCTGTAGATTAAAGGAAATTATTTTACCTGGATATGATTGTCTCTGATGAGCCTAAGGTACAAAACGTCATGGGCGACAACGATAAAGTTTTTCTAGCTCCTCGAGAATTAAAATTGTCCAAACAACGGAGCAACATTTCTGGGTCCATTTAAAGTATTCGCTGTGTGGCGCTAGCGACGGAAAAACACGCAAGTAAGGGCGGAGTTGAAGGCTAGGAGGCTGTCCACAGCCCAGCTGTTATGTTGGATACTCATTGTTTGTTCAATAAAGTTTCTATGGAGACAAAAGGGGCTGTCCACAGCCGCTCACTTCCTGACTACCCGTCCATCTAAGGACACTACCTTGTGACGTAGGTAGGTAGTGTCCTTATGAGCATCCTTCCCCTGAATTCGGACACAGCAAGAGACTACCAAAGTAAAACAGGAAAAACAACAGATATGCACTAGAGATGGCACGATACCACTTCTTTATGTCTGATACCGATATCATAAATTTGGATATCGGCCGATACGATATGAATCTGATATAGTGTGTTTTTAATCAATAAAACTAAAACTGTTTTTAAACATCTTTCTGCATTTTGTATAAGTTCAAACTCAAGATTAAAAAAAAAAAACATTGAAGCTATTCTGTTATACCTGTATGCAAAAAATACACTGCACCCAAAATATTTCATAGTTCAGCAATACTGATCAATCTAATAAACTCAAACCTGCTCCATACTCCCTATTTTGGTATTTTAAAGAGTACTTAGTGGAAATATTAAGCAACCTAACTAATAGGGTTGCAAACTCCCAGCAACTTCTTTCTTTCTTGCTCTTGACGAAGGCGGTCGCACTTTTCTCCTCTCCTCCTCCTTCTCTCCCTTAGCTTCCCTGCTTAGCCTCTTGTGTCCTTGTCTAGTCTCGTGTTTTTTGTATTACTTTTCCCAGGAACACTCTCTCACAGTCTGTTCTCCATCCATCCATCCATCTTCATCCGCTTTATCCAAGGCCGGGTCGCGGGGGCAGCAGCCTAAGCAGAGAAGTCCAGTCTGTTCTCTAAAACCTAAGAGAGAATTATGGATTTGATCAACTGGTCCCTGAATGCAATTGACACCCTTTTCTCAACGAGGAGTCTGGGCTTGGGTGAGCCTGAGTGCTGAAGATATCTACCTATTCGGAACCATGATAACAGGGTTCTTGCTGATCGGAGCTGGCTTGGCCCTGGCTTATTGAAGAATTAAGAAAGCGGAACCGGCTGTTCAAACCCCCACAAGGCTGCCCGCTGAGATTGAAACGATGGGACGAGGCATGAGTTTCTCAAAATGGGCTCATTGAGTGCAGCATGGATAAGATCTTGGAGAAGCTTACGGCTGCCGTGAATACTCAGAATAAGACCTCTGAGTGCAAACTGGATCACATCTTGGAGAAGCTCACTGCGGTCGTGAGTTCTCAGAATCGGCTCTTTGAGCACAAGAATGACAACATCACGGAGCGTAAGGTTGATAACATCATGGAGAAGCTCACGGCTCTCCAACGGAAGATTGAGACCAGTGTCAGACTGTTAGAACAGCTTTGAAATTCATATGAGTTGTTCGCACTAAAGTAAAAACCACCATCACTTCATGCGGATACCCCCTCGGCGCTAGCTGCGATCTCAAGGCTGGAGCTGAACAACAACACCCTGATAACGACTGTGTGGAGACTGTTCTTCCCTTTCTATGCAAGGCCACCTGGGTTGGGTGGAAGACTGTTTACTTAGCCTGGCAGGGCGAAGGACACTGTCTCAGCTGAACTCTGGACACACACACACACACACACACAGACAGACATATATACACATGCAGACATACACTCATCCCCCCTCCCCCCTCCAAATGCCTTCGACGCTTATTCCCCTCCAATGCTGACGGTGGATCATGGAGACCAGCGCATAGGCTGCAGGCCCGGATGTACTGTCTACATCGGCTGTCTCTCACCCTTTACCCACCCCTGTTGCTTGTCATGTGTTTCTTTGGTGTATTAAGAGTTTTGTGCAGAGGTGTTTTTTTTCTGTTCTCAAACTGATCTCCCTGTTGGAGCTCAGTCTGGGGGGAGTTATTTTTTTCTCCTTATCTTTCCTCATGTTGTGCTTTTTCCTTGTTACACCCCTCTGACCTGTCTTCCTCATGTGATGTTTGTGTAATGTATGTATGGTTGGAAAGGTAAGACGGCGCTGGCACGGCTGGCAGCCTTAACCCAATTTCCCTTGGGATGAATAAAGTATGATCAATCAATCAAAAAAAAAATTAAAAAATAGGGAACCACCACCACCTCATGATGCTTACTCAACGTAATCAACTTTAATTTGATGCAGTTCAAAAAAATGCACAGAAATCAATTATTTTTCAAGAATAATTAAAGAGATTCAACATCTTTCTTCAACAGAACTGCAGACTGCACAGATGGTACCTTCCCAAAGGAAAAAGTACTAGCTTACTAGGGTATATTAGACTTAACGGTTACTATATACAGTAATGGACTTCTATACACTTTACATCAGATTAAAACTTTGGGTGTAAGATTCAGATAATTATTTAATAAAAGCTAGACATTTAAAATGAGAATAAGAAATAAAAGTATGTCTTTGTGCCCCCCTTTTCCCTGTTCATGCCCTATCGGCCCCCCTGGCTAAACTTTGCTAGATCCGCCCCTGCACAGTTACCAGCCGTCAGCTACTTAGAACAAGATCCTGGAGTAGAAAGTAATATTAAATAAATTCTAACAACAGCTTATCAAGCTTAAACGTGCTGCTGTTGTTCAGCCGCTGTTTTCCTCTTTCTGGTGCAAAGTGGGCGATAAACAAACAAAAGAGAAGGACTCAGGACAGAAAAGCCAATCAGCTGATCATTAATCAGCTTCAGTTCAGTTCAGTTCAGTTCATTTTTATTTCAAACATATACATTCACCAACATTTCATAAAATCATTCCATGCAGTTGTTTGAAAAGGAGTAGGCTGAAGTATATACTTATTTAGCCCTACCCCCTCAGGTTTACATCCTCATCATCTAAATTTGAACAACAAAACGTTTACAATGCCTTCAACTTAGAACATAATAACATCACGATTGAAGTAGCAGCAGGAGAGGGAGAGAGAGAGAGAGGCAGTCACTCCATATATCGGTTGTTAAGCTTAACGCTAAAATGCTTTACAAACATTCAGAGATGAACTTACACACTTGCTTTACTTCTCTCTGGGATAACTTCCTCGGAGATGAAATGCCGGTTTGGTAGCGAGGCTCCGAATGCTCAACCAGACAACAGGGGTCCGTTCTTCGTACCTCGCTTACTACATCCAAGATCAAATGACACATCCAAGATCAAATCATCGCGCTAACTTTGAGCTTGCTAATCCGGTTCTCCGAACACACCTGTTGTTGACGATTAGTACAGCTGGATGAAGTAATCTGAGATCACTGGGTGGCTTAAAAGGGGCTACGCATCGATAGTAGAAACATTGATCGGCAACCCTGTGATTGGTCGGCGAAGATGTCGAAGGCGCGCGCTCAGTATTTTTCGGCAGCAGAGCAAGAACTCTTGATCGAGGGATATCAGGAGTTTCAGAGTTTAATTAAAACGCAAGGGAACACTGCAAAGGCTGCAAAAGCAAGGAGAGAGGGCTGGCAGAAAGTTGCTGACAAATTAAACTCGTAAGTAATATATTATATTATATTACATTATATCATATTATATTATATCATATTATATTATATTACATTATATCCTCTGTCACATTAGAGCCACAACAGGACCCACTAGAACATGGGAACAAGTAAAAGTGAAATATAAGAATATTCCACAGAATGGTAATATTTATCACTTATATTGCTTTTAGTCACTTGAAAAGAGACCCTGAAATAATCTGTTTGTTTGTTTATAACAGCAACCAAGAAAAGGGCAGAGCAAATAAAGACAGGTGGTGGTCCTGCACCCCCTCGTCACACCCCGGCAGAGGAGCTGGCCCTAGGGTTGAATGCCACCAGACCCATTGTGGAGGGCATCCCTGGGGGCAGCTCTTCCTTAGACGAGCAGCTGGGGTGCAGTAGCAGCACCTTCATAACTGGTAAATGAGCTCATAATTCTATTTGTACAATGTAAAATATTTGGTTGTTGCCTTAATTAAAATGCTTTTTGTACTGTGTCATTTATTGACATTGTGTCTTTTTTTGTGTGTAGTTTCACATAACACTCCATCACTTTTACCTGTTCCTGAAACGTGCCACTCGCAAAGAAACACAAGGCAATGCACACAGTTTGTGCAGTTGTTAATGCCCGACTACGGTGAGTGGAACTCTTAACATAGGGATCCAACAAGTTGGTTAAGTAAATAATACCCTAACGGGAAGATCGATATCCCTCTATGAGCACACTGTCGCGCTGAGCTAAAGGATCCTGTCTATCCCGCAATATCCGCTGAATTCTGAAAACTCTCCTTATCAATCTTGCACCTTCCGCAATGGGTTGCTCGCGTACAAACGGACAGGACATGGCTGCGACAGACTTCCCAAATCCACCTTCGCTTTTATAGCCATGGTCTCTCATCTTGATTACACGAAGTAATTTTTATTACTACTCTAAAATATGAATTACATCTGGAATAATCAAATACATGTAATAGAATGATTAATAGTACATTTCCCTTTTTTTAGGAAATGACCTGTATGTATCTGTATGAAATCAATAAAAGAATCAAATACTGCATTATCTTTAGTTACATTGATAATATTTATTTATGGAAAAACAGTGGAGAAATATCGCTGTTGCTTTCATATAAATGAAGCGGACATACCTGAGTGGCCGCGATCTAATCCTGTTTACATAAAGTAAGCCTGCTCCCAAGCAGGTTTACGCTTACGGATCTGTTGCTATGACAGCAAGTCCCAGATGAGCTTCGGAGAACCGGGGCCCGTTCTTCGTACCTCGCTTACTACATCCAAGATCAAATCATCGCGCTAACCTTGAGCTCGCTAATCCGGTTCTCCGAACACACCTGTTGTTGACGATTAGTATAGCTGGATGAAGTAATGTGAGATCACTGGGTGGTTTAAAAGGGGCTACGCATCGATAGTAGAAACATTGATCGGCAACCCTGTGATTGGTCGGCGAAGATGTCGAAGGAGCGCGCTCAGTATTTTACGGCAGCAGAGCAAGAACTCTTGATTGAGGGATATCAGGAGTTTCAGAGTTTAATTAAAACGCAGGGGGACACTGCAAAGGCTGCAAAAGCAAGGAGAGAGGGCTGGCAGAAAGTTGCTGACAAATCAAACTCGTAAGTGATCCATGATATTACATTATATCATGTGATATTATATTATACCACATTATATTATATTACATCATATCCTCTTTCACATTCGAGCCACAACAGGACCCACTAGAACATGGGAACAAGTAAAAGTGAAATATAAGAATATTCCACAGAATGGTAATATTTATCACTTATATTGCTTTTAGTCTATGACAAGAGACCCTGGAATAATCTGTTTGTTTGTTTATAACAGCAACCAAGAAAAGAGCAGAGCAAATAAAGACAGGTGGTGGTCCTGCACCCCCTCGTCACACCCCTTTTTGTACTGTGACATTTGTTGACATTGTGGGTTTTTTTGTGTGTAGTTTGACATAACACTCCATCACTTTTACCTGTTCCCATGCAAGGGGTGACTGAAGCATGCACAGTAAGTCGGGAGTAAGTATATACAGTACAGTAAGTATATATATATATATAGAGAGAGAGAGAGAGAGAGAGAGGAAGAAAGTAAATAATACCCTCACGGGAGAATCGATATCTCTCTATGAGCACACCGTCGCGCTGAGCTAAAGGATCCTGTCTATCCCGCAATATACGCTAAATTCTGTAAACTCTCCTTATCAATCTTGCACCTTCCTTGCTCGCGTACAAACGGACAGGACATGGCTGCGACAGACTTCCCAAATCCACCTTCGCTTTTATAGTCGTGGTCTCTCATCTTGATTGCACGTAGTAATTTACTATTACTACTCTAAAATATGAATTACATCTGACATGATCTACTACATGTAATAGAATGATTAATAGTACATTTCCCTTTTTTTCTGAAATGACCTGAATGTATCTGTATGAAATCAATAAAAGAATCAAATACTGCATTATCTTTAGTTACACTGATAATATTTATTTATGGTAAAACAGTGGCGAAATATCGCTGTTGCTTTCATATAACTGCAGCGGACATACCTGAGTGGCCGCGATCTAATCCTGTTTACATAAAGTAAACCTGCTCCCGAGCAGGTTTGCGCTTACGGATCTGTTGCTATGACAGCAAGTCCCAGATGAGCTTCGGAGAACCGAACGATCCAAGATCACGCGAAATCGTCAACATTCAAATCCGGCTAACTTACTTAGCGAGGTATGAAGAACGGACCCCAGGTCTTGCACGCCTACTGCATACTGCTCCGACGTGCTACGGTTATGAGCTGAGTTAGGCCATGTCGCAAGTTTTGTGAGGTGCTTTTTTGATATTTAATGGATCGGATTACATTTTTTATTTCTCTCTGATATCCGATCCAGTAATTTAGGTCAGTATCGGACAGATACTGGACAGATATCAGACATCCAATATTACGTATCAGTATACGTAATATTGGATCGGTCCATCTCTAATATGCACAGACATAAGCTTGACACAAGACATCGCAACAGGGAGGGAGCACAAGGACAGACAGAGGAAACACAGAACCAAAACCCTGAGGACTAAAGTCAAAACCCAAATACACAATCAGAATAAACTAGAACATAATATCATAATAATGAAAAACACAAAACGCTGGGTCACCGACCCAGGAACGTGACAGTTTTAAAGGTTAACTGTTCAGAGTGATCAACTATAATGCAATTCAGAGTTTTTAAATTAGCTGTTTGTAAATAGCTTGTGAATTAATACAAGTGGTTTGTACGTCTAATAAATAATCTTCAGTTAGGTTTTGATGATTAGTTTAAACTGGTAGACATAAACAGGAAAGGAATGTGAGAGGCGTGTACATAAGACAAAAGGTACATTATCAGTCTGCACTCATTTGCAGTAATTTGCATGGCTTATAATTAGAGTTGTTTTTTAAAATAACCAACTTACCATTAGAACTATTGTCATCCACCATTATTATCTCCTTCAGCAGGTTTTTAGGAGTGCGGTCGATGATGCTGCGCAGGGCTCTTTGGAGAACAGACAGGGCTTCATCCAGGTAGATGAGCACCACACTGAGACTTGGCAGGTCCTTGGGGTAACTCTTTTTCAAACACCTATTTATTAAAAAGAATGATATGAAATACCACTGTATTTGCAACATGAAATATTTTAGGAAGAAAAGAACTGTGTAGAGTTAATTGTCTGGAAATTGTTTGCATGTACATGAGGTGGAATAAGAAGATTGAATCATAAAAAATAAAAGTTGTACCGAGGATCTCTGGTATCTGGAAGAGGCCGATCCAGAGGGAGGCGATCGCTCAGAAAAACATTGTACCCATACTTCTCATACAGGCTCTGAGCCTCTCTTTGGTCATCCTCAGAGAGATTTGCCCCCCACTCCTTGAACAAGGCTGAGTTAGGGAACAGTTTCTTAGGCTTTTTCATTTGAGCTGCCTCATTTTGGGGTTGGATATTTGCATCACCTTCCTTCTTCTCTGCTTGCTGTTGGACTTCTGCTGATTTTCTGTGTCTGTCACTGACTTCTTCTAACATCTTTTGCATGACATCCTGCTTTTTCTCAAAACGTCTGAGTGCATCGTCTTCAGTAGAAAAGAACATGAGCAAAAAATGATCAAGGAAATGGAACAGTTAATATTCCTACTAAACAAAACAAACACACTGCACAAAATAATGGTAAGATTACAGTATAAAACACATTTATAGTAAAGGTACAAAAACCTGTTATAATTTGACCTCATCTGTCATTAATAATGTGTAAAGGTTCAGTTGAAAGCCATTTATCTCTTCTTCTTTTTTTTTGATAAGTACACATACTCTAGTTCCATGACTGACTTTTGTATGTTTTTCTTCCTTTTTAATTATAAATCGTCTTACAAATTATTGTCATGTCATACATGAGCAGCCAATGCCCTTTACTGCCTCTCAACTTATTTCTGATTTCAGCTCCTTTTATTACTGGATCTCTCCTTATTTGTGGTGCAAATACTATGTGTACCATGAAATAATAATTAATATTAATATGTGACTGAACTCACTTAGATTCCTGATGTTTGCCTCCAGGTTGGAAAAACTCCTGATCATACGCGGTGTGTCCAAATCTTTATCGGTATCCACACCATGTTCATATCCGTTCTTCAAAAACATGCCCAAAAAGAAGAGGCCGACTATGGTCCCCGGTAAAAAGAATGGCCGCTTTGTCCATGCTCCCCTCATAGTGATAACACATTGACCTCCTAGTCAGAAAATAAAACTTCAAATACATTTAGCTGATAAAGTGGCGAGTTCAAGTAGTTTGTACCGACTGTGGTGCACTTACATTCCGCTGAGAATGATCCCATGTAAGAATAAAAGCTGGTTTATCAACCCTACCCTCATAGTGATAAATTATAGAATGCCTAATGAGATGATAACACCTCAGAGAACACACAACAAGGTCAGCTACTGACCTGACAGGATCTCTTAAATTTTAACATACTGCTCAATGAATAGACAACCTTTGTGTGCACATGCTTTGAATATATTGTAATCTTCAGTTTACTGGCTGCTAATTGTTTGGGTAACAAGTAACTTCTGTTGTCTAGTTACTTGATGTCTGAGCATCTTAGGTGCAGATTAGAAATGCAGATATGTTAAACTTATCCAGTATCATAGTTCATGGATGTATGCACTGACATTTCACATGACTTTTCTAACACAGCCTACACAATCTGTCATTAGTTGACACCTTGTAGGACAGCCATCCTCAATGTCAAGAATGCTGCGGCTCACAGACCTTCTGAATAACTGTAAAAAAATGTTTATTAAAGGGTAAGCGGACTCGGGCATCTCTTTGTCACAGTTTATTTAGGGAAACATATCTGAGAATGTTAATACCCCATCCACAGTGCACGTTAGGTTACCTGACTTTACCCAACCATAATAATTTGTAAAAAATCTTTTTGTTTAATACATATATTAGTAATGTATATGTTTCACAGTAGAACCATTAAGAAAGAAATGTTTTCTGTCTAATGAAATAGTAGACTGCTTTTGATTTGAATACAATACAATACAGTACAACTTTATTTATATAGCACATTTAAAAATGAAGGTACACCAAAGTGCTTCATAACAAGGTTAAAACATAAGATAAGATATAAGGCCATAACAGAATACCCCTCCCCCCCCCCCCAAAAAAAAGTACAGATAAAATAAGAAATAAAACATCAGAGCATAATGTAGAAGATAAAATTACTGAGTATTCATAAATATAAGGTGGGGGTATTTATACAGTGGAACATCAGTAGAAGATAAATAACATAAGGGTAAAATATAGGGAATATGCACTAACTAACTGAAAACGCTCGTTCAAACAGGAAAGTTTTTAACCGTGATTTGAATGAATGGATGGAATCAGAGGTGCAAATAGCAGCAGGAATATTGTTCCAGAGGCTTGGGGCTGCCAGGGCAAAAGCAAGTCACCTCTGGGCTTTAGCCGGGATCTAGGCTGTACTAAGAGTAATTGTCCTGATCTTAGGACTCTGCTAGGGGGATATGGACTAAGGAGTTCAGTGAGGTAGCACGGCGCAGTATTGTTTATCATTTTAAAGGTAAGCAACAGAATTTTAAACTCAATGCGGTATTTGACAGGGAGCCAATGCAGGTCAGCAAGGACTGGGGTAATAGAGGCAAACCTTGCGGTTCCAGGCAGAAGGCGTGCTGCAACATTCTATACAAGCTGCAATCTATGAAGAAGGGCGGAGTGGAGACCAAAGTAAAGGGAATTAGAGTAGTCTAATCTAGAGGTCACAAAAGCATGGATAACTTTATCAAGGTCCTTGTGCCTTGTGGGGGTATTCTGCAAAAGTGAATACAAAGAGTTATAGGGATTTGAGGGGAAGAACCTGAAGAAAGGGAAGGCAGTTCCTGCTGCGAGTCCATCTGTGCAGGGGTATTGGGACTTCGCACACATCCCTCAAGGAAAGGAGGAAAAGAATGACCTCTATGAGGGGCCATTCAGTCTCTGTGCAGCACCACTTTCCTGCCTCTAGGAGGCAACTGTGCCATGTAAACCACTTCACCAACTTGTTCCAGGACACTGCAGGGCCCCATCCAGCTGCTATCCAGTTTTGGACACTGTCCTTTTCTTCTCTTTGGACTGTAGACCCACATCAGCTCTCCAGCATGGAAGTGCCTCCCCTTAGTCGAGATTTCTCTTTTGGCACAGTCCTGCCTTTGCCAGGTGCTCCTGGGCGTAGGAATGTGCGGAGTCCAGTTGGTCCTGCAGCTTCCTCGCATAGTCCAGGCCTGGTGGCGCCTCCGGTGCATCAGTGGGCTTCCTGAAAGCCAGCTCAGCAGGGGTCCTCAGCTCTCTCCCTAGCATAAGGCGTGCATTGGGCGGAGTCTGGTAGTCCCAGTCACACTGTTTCGTGAGGTAAGGATAGCTAACTGCTAGGCCAGTCTCCTCTTTACTAGGCCATCGCCCTGGGGGTGGAGTGGGGTGGTACGGGTCTTCTTAATCCCAAGGCGTTCGCACATGGCAGCAATCACCCTGGATTTGAAGTTCCGCCCATGATCGCTGTGAAGGGTCTCTGGTACTCCCCTCCACTAATGTATCAGCGGCAGTCTTTGCCTGGGAAACGGGCTCAGGACGTCCACAACTACTCGCTCCATTGGTGCTCCTGCTGGTTGTTGCTGAAGCTAAGCATGGGACTGATCCCGTGTGTCACGTTTGTGTTTTTGCTTTAATATTCTTTCATTATTGTTATTCATGGTTTCGATTATCTTTATTTCTTAGGCTCTTAGTGATCGTAGTTCTTCCTCCCTCAGTGTTTATAAGTCTCTGTCTCTGTGCTGTTCCTGTGTTCCTCGTTTCATGTCAAGCCACCCTTGTCTCTCTGCTCCTTCATCTCCTGTCTCCCCAGTCAGTCATGTCTCCCCATCACTGTTAGTTACTCTTGTCTCTGTGCTCCATGTTTGCTCCATCTCCACCTGTCAGCTGTGCTTACTTGTGAAGTCCGCGTCTCTGTGCCTGTCCCCCGCTTCCTGTTTTACTTTTATAGTTTCATGTCCTTTGTTTATGTTTTCAGTTTTGCTTCCTCCACATCTCGTTATTGTCAGGGTCTGTGAGGGTCTGAGTCTGTGATCCAGCATTTTGAGTTTATTTTGTATTTTTGATTATGTTATATGCTTATGTTATATTGGAAATATGTGAAGTTCTTGTGTCGTTATTATTAGGATTTAGTTGAGTTTTTGTCACGGCGAGTGAGAGGAGCCGTGTGGAAAATAAAGGAGGATCCAAATGAGAATGAGACATGGTGGATACACAGACGGACCAGCAACTACAATGACTGAAGACGCGACTTAAATACACACAGAGAAACACAGGGAGATTACACACAGGTGGTGGACACAGCTGGGAGTAATTAACAAGACGAGACAAGGGAGGTAAACTGAACACACTTACATGAGACGAAGACCTTCACAATAAAACAGGAAACAAGAACACTACACAAGGACGCGGACTCGACACTGAGGGACGGACAGAAAATAATACATGAAACTCAAACAATAGACAACATCATATCCACAACAAGAAAACAATCCCAGATGCAAAATTAACCAAAGCATAATAAACTCAAAATACTGGGTCCAACGGACCCAGAACCGTGACAGTACCCCCCCTAAGGGCTGGCTCCCGACAGCCCTAAACGAAAAAACAGAACAAAACCAGAGCACCAGGCCAGGGTGGGTGGAGGGGGTCCAGGACGGAGGGACAGAAACCAAATAAAAAACAAGGAGCAAGAGCGTCCAAACAGACCAAAAAACACATCAAAAAACGAAAACAAACCAAAGCTCAACAAGAGTCCACAAACAGTTCAGGGGATCGGCCGTGCACACAGCAACGGCGGCGACGGGCAAACAGTTCTGGAGGCCGACCGTGCACACGGCAGCGGCGACAGCGGGCAAACAGTTCTGGAGGCCGACCGTGCACACGGCAGCGGCGGCAGTGCCAGCAAAACCAATCAGGAGGCCGACCACTTGGAAGGCAGTGGCGGCAACTGCGCAGGTCCGGAGGTCGGCCGCGATGCCAGTGGTGGTGACGAACTCTGTCCGGGGGCCGTCCTCGACGGCCATGACGCCAACTTAGAGGCCTGGAAAGCGGCCAGCAGAGGCGAGGCGGAACAGGACGAGCTGGGTCCCATGACAGTGTGGCAAACGCAGGACCAGACAAGGCAGGACCAGATGTGGACGAGGCAGGACCAGACGTGGCAGGACCAGGCAAAGGCGAAGCTGAAGCCGGACCAGGCGAGGACGAAGACACGGAGGCCGGACCAGGCGAGGACGAAGACACGGAGGCCGGACCAGGCGAGGACGAAGACACGGAGGCCGGACCAGGCGTGGACGAGTCTGACGAGGCTGGACCAGACGAAGGCGGAGCAGAAGCTGGACCAGGCGTGGATGAAGACACGGGGGCCGGACCAGGCGTGGATGAAGACACGGGGGCCGGACCAGGCGTGGATGAAGACACGGGGGCCGGACCTGATGGCAGCGAGACGGCTGCGGAACCTGACGGCAGCGAGACGGCTGCAGGCGGTGATGCTGCAGGCGGAGGCGGTGATGCTGCAGGCAGAGGAGATGATGCTGCAGGCGGAGGAGATGATGCAGAAGTCGCGGGGGATAGTTCAGCAGGTGACGGCTGAACAGACTTCCCCGGACTGTCAGCTGGCATGAGGATGTGCTGGCTGGGTCCTCCAGGGCCCCCAGCAGACGTGGCATGAGGCTGGACGGGCTCCTCGGGCCCTCCAGCAGACGTGGCTTGAGGCTGGACGGGCTCCTCGGGCCCTCCAGCAGACGTGGCTTGAGGCTGGACGGGCTCCTCGGAACCTCCAGCAGACGTGGCTTGAGGCTGGACGGGCGACTCTGGCCCTCCAGCTGACGACACTTGAGGCTGGACGGGCGACTCTGGCCCTCCAGCTGACGACACTTGAAGCTGGACGGGCGACTCTGGCCCTCCAGCTGACGACACTTGAAGGTGGCTGGGTTCTCCCGAACCCCCAGCTGATGAAACTTCAGGCTGGCTGGGCTCCTCGGGCCCTCCAGCCGACGTGGCTTGAGACTGGACGGGCTCCTCGGGCCCTCCAGTGGAAACAGACACTGAAGCAGCAGGTACGCAGACCTCTGTCAGTGTGGACACTGGCTGGGACTGAGCAGCACAGTGGCTGGACTCAGGCAGCAACAGTGGGGTGCAGTCCTCAGAGAGCTGAAAGTGTTCCCCAATGCATTCAGCAGAGGACGGAGGCAGACTAGTGAACTCACTTGAACTCTCAGGGGGTGCTGAGAGCCGAGACTGTTCTGGTAAGTTCTTCGGGGGAGCTGCTGGCTCTGCCGTCTTGACCTCTAGGGGTCCAGAGTTGGCTGGTGAGCGACACCCAGCCTCTGGGGAGGCCCTAGAGGGAGTAACTGTTACAGAGGTGGCCAACTTAAGAGAACCAGCAGATGTTGTGGTGAAGTGTGTTCCCTGCTCGTAACAAGACGGTGAGGATGGTGACTGAATGAACGAGTGGGTAGGCTGCTGAACTAGTGGCAACTGAACTACAGGTAACGAAGATGATGGCAGCGGAGGTGTAACAGGTGGTGGAGTGGCTGACTGAACTGAGGGCAGCCGGGCTGCTGACTGAACTGCTAACTGTGTTACAGACCCCACAGTGAATTGTGGTGAAGGTGTGGATGGGGGGATACGGTCAGGAAAAACTGTTTCAGTGAGGTTTACAGCTTCCCCTGAATGAACTGATGGAGACAAAAAAACTTCCCTGACACTTAAATTCCCTATGTTCATAGCGCTAGACTCAGGTACTCCAGGCTTGGAAACAACAGCATGAACACAGTCATTAACACAAAATGTAGGCTCAGACAAGGCAGTCTTTGGGGCAGTGGCCATGGGTGAGACGGAAAAATTATTGTCATCTACAGAAGACACACAAAAGACAGCTCCAGAAAACACAGTCACAGAGTCTGATGCAGCAGAAACAGTGTCCCTTTCACTCACCACAGCCGGCTGCTTACATGTCCCGACATCCAGCTGTGGAGTGCCGCGCCAGCGGCGCGAACGTCGCTTCCTCCTTGGAGTCCGCTCCGACGGGCCGGGAAACTCCTCGTCCGGCGGGTCGGACGGCACGTCCTCCATTGAAGCGAGTGGGCGAGCGGTAGCGGCGGGAGGGTGAAGGTGAGGCTCGTGAAGAAGAAAATTCTGTACGAGCGGGTGCAGTGAGTCCAATAACCAGGGGTAACCGGAAATAAGCTGTTGTAGCTTGTCCTCCACAGCATAGAGAAACGCTTCTCCCTCATGCTTTAGCCACAGATTGATTAATTTTGTAGCTGAGTCCGTTATGAGCTCTCGAAGCTCCGTGGGTGGGGTGAATGCCGCTGGATCCATATCTGGCTGGTCCGTACTGTCACGGCGAGTGAGAGGAGCCGTGTGGAAAATAAAGGAGGATCCAAATGCAGGCACTTGTACAGGTGAGAGGGTGGTTTATTAAACACAAAAGTATAGATGGACAAACGGTAACCGGAGAACTAAACTATACTGGGATAACTAAGCTACTGAGTCTGAACAAGAACACAAACCTGAACTCAAACATGAGGCAGGGTAGACAACGGTACATGATGGTGACGGCAGGGAGAACACACGAATGAGACATGGTGGATACACAGACGGACCAGCAACTACAATGACTGAAGACGCGACTTAAATACACACAGAGAAACACAGGGAGATTACACACAGGTGGTGGACACAGCTGGGAGTAATTAACAAGACGAGACAGAGGTAAAACTGAA
This sequence comes from Oreochromis aureus, assembly GCF_013358895.1. Classification (NCBI taxonomy): domain Eukaryota; kingdom Metazoa; phylum Chordata; class Actinopteri; order Cichliformes; family Cichlidae; genus Oreochromis; species Oreochromis aureus. Next base: position 42,363,293 of record NC_052946.1, on the reverse strand, counting down.
CACACTTACATGAGACGAAGACCTTCACAATAAAACAGGAAACAAGAACACTACACAAGGACGCGGACTCGACACTGAGGGACGGACAGAAAATAATACATGAAACTCAAACAATAGACAACATCATATCCACAACAAGAAAACAATCCCAGATGCAAAATTAACCAAAGCATAATAAACTCAAAATACTGGGTCCAACGGACCCAGAACCGTGACAGTTTTAATCTAGTTTATGTTTCACCACTGAGACTTTTTCTGTTTTCCATGTGTTATCTCCTCGTCTATGTAGGTTTCCCTTGTGTCTCTCTCCTCATGTTCATTTGTGACAGCTGTATTTCCCCAGGTTTTTCCACTTCCCTCATTAGCGCCTGCGTATTTTAGTCCTCTGTCTCACTCTGTTCAGTGTCAGGTCGTCTATTTGTATTGCTTTATGTCATGTCAGGTCTTAGTTTTTGTCATTTTTCTGTTCGTGTTCATGTCCATGTTCTCATGTCATAGTTTTCATAGTTAGTCTTAGCTGTTCCCAGTTTAGTTCCTAGTTTAGTTTGGCCCACTTCATCTTGCTTTTGTTTTGTGTTTTTTTTTCCCTATCAGCCAAATAAACAGCTCGCTTTTTGTTACACCTAAGTTGTGTTTCTTCCATGTCCGCTCTTAGGTCCGCATCATAAACACACTGGCTTCTGTGACAGTTATGTGTGATTGCTCCCAGCTGTGCTCTCCTCTTGTGTTGGATTCCCTTGTTTTTCCCTGTGGATATAAGACCTGTGTTTTCCTCTGTCCGTTGTTGCATCATACTATCGTACACCTCTCTGTGCTGTGTGTGTTTCCGCCGTTCTCCAGGTATTTCCTAGTTCCCTGTTCCCTAGTTTCCTAGTTTCTTAGTTTTTTTGGTTTGAGTTTCATGTTTCTAGTTTCTTGTTTTTTTCTGAATTAGTGTAAGAGTTTTTCCCAACAATAAAGCTGCTGTTTTGAGTTCATTCCCTGTGTATGAGTCCTGCGTTTGGGTCCCCTATCCTGCCTGCTATACAGCAAAACATGACACTGTGGCCCTTTGTGAGAGGAACATGCATCACACCTTTGGCAGAAGTCCTTCCACATCCCTCCGCTGCTAACTCCAGTAGCAGCTTGGTGGAGGCAGGGTCGATCCTCAAGTCATTGCAGGACTGGCAGCAGACTGCAGGACTGTGTCTTGCTCCTGCCATGCCCTCCACTTTGCCACATCTACCACTAGAAGCACCCTGCAGGAGAACTGTGTTGCTCTGCCCATCGCCGTGAGTTCCCGCTTTCTTCTCGCTTTCTTCTCGCTTCTCACAAAAAATGTTAAGCTAAGCTACCTGAGTTTTTCCAACCTTGATAATTTGTTTTCTATCAAAACAAAACAATAGAAAAGCTGGCAAAAATCCTACAAATTCATGAGCTATTATAGAGCTCGATGTTATTGTCTATATATCTATGTATGCTAGATGTTTTAAAACAAACATTAGCCTCTTTCATAAGTTCTATTTCCAAGTATTCGAGTGTTTGAAGAAACGCAAACATAAGTAAAAAGTAAACATATCACATTTTCACTTATAGGGTAGTTTTCTTTAAAAAACACAACTTTCAAATTAAAAATATTTTAAACAAAATGAATTAATGTCCACAAGAGGGCATCCAGGTGTAATTTATCCACTGCTCTATGAGCAGAGCTCAAACACACTTTAAATGGGTTTGACTATGATTTGTGACCTGGACATTCCTGTATTAGAAGTTTCTGGTTCATGATTTCCAGGCATTTCTTTGTCTGTCTGTTGTTCAGTTCTTTGCCCTGGGAAAGAAAACACAAAGAGTTATAAATTCAGCCAGTTTGTTGATTTTATATTATTTTATTTTTATTCATTTAATTTTTTGCCTGTCCAGATCTGTAACAATCAGAATTATTGTTTGAAGGACAAGAAAAAATGCCCACCAGATTTATTTTCCCAAGTGGATCATTACGCCACTTGACTTTTATAGTTTATTCAATCTTTATTGTTATTTGATTTGATTTTATTTTATTGATTAGCATTCAAATATCTCAGTGAATACAGAATAAAGATTACCACAAAGCAAGAAAGCACGAGACAAGGCTAATCAAAAGGTATTGGCTGAAGCATATGCTTATTACGCCAACTCTTTTAACAAAAGATCTTTTTGCATGCAGCTCCTGTACACAGGGCTCGAAGCAAAGAATAAAACAAAGCAAAGCAAAAACAAACAAACAAACAAACAAACAAAACAAAAAAACTTTCCACCTTAGATAAGTAACTACATCAAAGCAAAACAATCAAGAGTTTCAGTATTATTATTTTTGCTCTTTTCATTCTTGATTTATATATTTTTCCAATACTCTATTTTTAAACATGTTTTTAAACAAGGAAAATATACTACACCTTTTTAAATCACTGTCATAACTATTCCACAGGTTAACTCCTCTAACAGAAACACATCTCTGCTTTATGTTTGTCCTTATCTTGTTTTTTTTTAAGAAATCTGTTCCCCTTAGGTCATATTGACTCTCTCTGACATTAAACAGCTTCTGAGTACTGCGGCAAAGAAAGTTATTTTGTGCTTTATACCTTATCTGTGCCACTTTATATTCAACTAAATCATAAAATTTCAGGGTATTCAGATTAATAAACAAAATGTTAGTTGGTTCTATATAGTTTGATTGATTTATAATTCTTATAGCTCTTTTTTGTAACTTGAAAATAGGAAGAGTATTTGTTTTATATGCATTATTTCATTTCATTTCATTTATTTCATTTCATTTCATTTCAATTTTATTTATATAGCGCCAAATCACAACAAAAGTCGCCTCAAGGCGCTTTATATTGTACAGTAGATAGCACAATAATAAATACAGAGAAAAACCCAACAATCATATGACCCCCTATGAGCAAGCACTTTGGCGACAGTGGGAAGGAAAAACTCCCTTTTAACAGGAAGAAACCTCCGACAGAACCAGGCTCAGGGAGGGGCGGTGCCATCTGCTGTGACCGGTTGGGGTGAAAGAAGGAAAACAGGATGAAAGACATGCTGTGGAAGAGAGACAGAGATTAATAACAGATATGATTCGATGCAGAGAGATCTATTAACACATAGTGAGTGAGAAAGGTGACTGGAAAGGAAAAACTCAATGCATCATGGGAATCCCCGGCAGCCTACGTCTATTGCAGCATAACTAAGGGAGGATTCAGGGTCACCTGGTCCAGCCCTAACTATATGCTTTAGCAAAAAGGAATGTTTAAGCCTAATCTTGAAAGTAGAGATAGTGTCTGTCTCCCGAATCCAAACTGGAAGCTGGTTCCACAGAAGAGGGGCCTGAAAACTGAAGGCTCTGCCTCCCATTCTACTTTTAAATACTCTAGGAACAACAAGTAGGCCTGCAGTGTGAGAGCGAAGTGCTCTAATAGGGTGATATGGTACCACAAGGTCATTAAGATAAGATGGGGCCTGATTATTTAAGACCTTGTATGTGAGGAGCAGGATTTTAATTCTGGATTTAACAGGAAGCCAATGAAGGGAAGCCAAAACAGGAGAAATCTGCTCTCTCTTTCTAGTCCCTGTCAGGACTCTTGCTGCAGCATTTTGGATCAGCTGAAGGCTTTTCAGCGAGTTTTTAGGACATCCTGATAATAAAGAATTACAGTAGTCCAGCCTGGAAGTAATAAATGCATGAACTAGTTTTTCAGCGTCACTCTGAAATAGGATATTTCTAATTTGAGAGATGTTGAGATGTTGCGCAAATGGAAGAAAGCAGTCTTACATATTTGTTTAATATGTGCGTTGAAGGACATGTCCTGGTCAAAAATGACTCCAAGGTTCCTCACAGCATTACTGGAGGCCAAGGTAATGCCATCCAGAGTAAGAATCTGCTTAGATACCATATTTCTAAGATTTTCAGGGCCGAGTACAATAACCTCAGTTTTATCTGAATTAAGAAGCAGAAAGTTAGCGGCCATCCAGGTCTTTATGTCTTTAAGACATTCCTGCAGTTTAACTAATTGGTGTGTGTTACCTGGCTTCATGGACAGATAGAGCTGCGTGTCATCTGCATAGCAGTGAAAATTTATGCTATGTCTTCTAATGATGCTGCCTAGGGGAAGCATGTATAATGTAAATAGAATTGGTCCTAGCACTGAACCCTGTGGAACACCATAATTGACCTTAGTGTGTGAAGAGGACTCTCCATTTACATGTACAAATTGGAGTCTATTAGATAGATATGATACAAACCACTGCAGTGCAGTACCTGTAATACCTACAGCATGTTCTAATCGCTCTAATAGGATATTATGGTCGACAGTATCGAACGCAGCACTGAGGTCTAGCAGGACAAGCACAGAGATGAGTCCACTGTCAGAGGCCATAAGAAGATCAGTTGTAACCTTCACTAAAGCTGTTTCTGTGCTGTGATGAGCTCTGAAACCTGACTGAAACGCTTCAAATAAGCCATTCCTCTGCAGATGATCAGTTAGCTGTTTGACAACTACTCTTTCAAGGATGTTTGATATGAAAGGAAGGTTGGAGATTGGCCTATAATTAGCTAAGACTGCTGGGTCTGAGATGCTTTTTAAGTAAAGGTTTAACTACAGCCAGCTTGAAGGCCTGTGGTACATAGCCGATTATTAGAGATAGGTTGATCATATTTAAGATTGAAGAATTAATTAATGGCAGGACTTCTTTGAGCAGTTTTGTAGGAATGGGGTCTAAAAGACACGTTGATGGTTTGGAGGAAGTAATTATTGAAGTTAACTCAGAAAGATCAATTGGAGAAAAAGAGTCTAACTTAACATCAATGGTACTAAAAGTAGCTGTAGATAATATTACATCTGTGGGATGATTATTGGTAATTTTTCTCTAATGATAAAAATTTTATTTGTGAAGAAGTTCATGAAGTCATTACTAGTTAACGTTAAAGGGATTGTTGGCTCAGTAGAGCTCTGACTGTTTGTCAGCCTGGCTACAGTGCTGAAGAGAAACCTGGGGTTGTTCTTATTTTCTTCAATCAGTGATGAATAGTAAGATGTTCTGGCTTTTATGGAGGGCTTTCTTATAAAGCAGCAAACTATTTCTCCAGGCTAAATGATGATCCTCTAAATTTGTGACACGCCATTTCCTCCCCAGCTTACGAGTTATCTGCTTTAGGCTACGTGTTTGAGAATTATACCACGGAGTCAGGTACTTGGATTTGAGGCCTTAGTTTTCACAGGAGCTACAGTATCCAGAGTCGTATGCGTAGTGAGGAGGTAAAATTATTAACAAGATAATCGACCTCTGTTGGAGTAGCGTTCAGATAGCTGCTCTGCTCTATGTTGGTACAGGGCATTGAAGATGATAACAGTGGGTGGATTATATTCTTAAACTTAGTTACAGCACTTTCAGAAAGACATCTACTGTGATAAAGTCGACTCTCCACTGCTGTGTAATCAATTATTGTAAATGTAAATGTTATCAGGAAATGATCAGACAGCAGAGGGTTTTCAGGAAACACTGTTAAATGTTCAGTTTCTATGCCATATGTTAAAACAAGATCTAGAGTGTGATTAAAGTGGTGGGTGGGTTCTTTTACATTTTGAGAGAAGCCAATTGAGTCTAATAACAGATTAATAGGCTGGTGTGAAAAATTGCTGCCACACCGCCCCCTCGGCCTGTGCTTCGAGATTTCTGGTAGTTAGAATGACTCGGGGGTGTTGATTCATTTAAACTAACATAATCATCCGGCTGCAACCAGGTTTCTGTAAGGCAGAGTAAATCGATTTGTTGATCAATTATTAAGTCATGTACTAACAGAGACTTGAAGGAGAGAGACCTAATATTTAATAATCCACATTTCACTGTTTTACTCTTTGGTTCAGATGTGGATACTGTATTGTTCTTTCTTTGTGATTTTTATGTTTAAGTTGTTTGTTGCTGGTTTTTGGTTTGTTTTTGTCTGTTTGGGAGCTGACACAGTCTCAATGGAGATGGGTTTTGGGGGGTAGCAGGAGGAGAGAAGCTGCAGAGGGCGTGTAAGACTGCAACTCTGCTTCCTGGTCCCAACTCTGGATAGTCATATTTTGGGGGTTTAATAAATTGGTCCATATTTCTAGAAATGAGAGCTGCTCCATCCAAAGTGGGATGGATGCCGTCTCCTCCTAACAAGACCAGGTTTCCTCCAGAAGGTTTGCCAATTATCTATGAAGCCCACATCGTTTCTGGGACACCACTCAGACAGCCAGCAATTTAAGGAGAACATGCGGCTAAACATGTCACTCCTGGTCTGATTGGGGAGGGACCAGAGAAACTACAGAGTCCGACATTGTTTTGGCAAAGTTACACACCGATTCAATATTGATTTTAGTGACCTCCGATTGGCGTAACCGGGTGTCATTACTGCCGACGTGAATTATGATCTTACTGTATTTACGTTTACCCTTAGCCAGCAGTTTTAAATTTCCTTCAATGTCGCCTGCTCTGGCCCCTGGAAGACAATTGACTATGGTTGCCGGTGTCTCTAGCTTTACATGTCTGAGAACAGAATCACCAATTACCAGAGTTTGACCCCGGCGGGTGTGTCGCCGAGTGGGGAAAACAGTTGAACACATGAACAGGTTGGTGGTGCGCCTGGGGCTTCTGTTTAAGACTATGCTTCCTCCTCACCGTCACCCAGCCGCCCTCTTTCCCCAGCTGCTTGGGGTCTGCCAGGGAACAGCTAGCGGGGTCTACGCTATCTTCGGCTGCACCAGCTACAGGGGCCTGGCTGGCTACAGGTGAATGAAGGGTGCGAAGCCGAGTCTCCAATTCAGTAATCCTGGCCTCCAGAGCTGCAAATATGCTACATTTGTTACAGGTATCATTACTGCTAAAGGAGGCCGAGGAGTAGCTAAACATCTGACACAATGAGCAGGAAAGTGCAGCAGGGACAGGTGAAGTAGCCATGGTGCTAACGAGTCGGCTACGAGCTAAGCTAAGCTAGCGAAACAGTACAGAGACAGTGAGTGAATACTTTGGCTATAAATTAGGTAGTGAGTACACAGAAAGGGTGATTCAGATGAAGCGTTAAGATTATACTATGAAAAAGGGATGTATCAAAAGATTTAAATTAAATAGCTAAGCAGAAAAGCTACTCAGAAACACCACTGTGTTTGAGCAGGAACAGGAAGTGATACTCTACCAGAAAGCGAGCGAACACATTACCCCATTTCTCCAGACAATAAGTCATATATGGAAGCAACAGAGTACAATAAAGTGTGTATAATGATTTCTTGTTCAGGACATGCTTTGTTTTATAGAGAATAGCAATGGTTTTTGACATTTTTGTTTTCCCATGGTTTATATGAGACTTTCAACTCAGCTTATCATCAATTATCACTCCAAGAAATTTATTTTCATACACTCTTTCAATTTCAATTCCAATAATCCTGATTTTAGATACATTTTTCATTTGTCTAGTGCCAAAAATAATCAATTTTGTTTTCTTTATATTTAATGATAACTTATTTACATCAAACCAGTTTTTTAATATATTTAACTCCTTTTCCACTGTAGTCAGAAGCTGTTCTAGGTTTTTACCTGAACAATACAGAGTGGTATCATCAGCAAACAATACACATTTTAACAGTTTGGAAACACTACATATGTCATTTATATATAATATGAATAATTTAGGGCCCAGCACAGAGCCCTGAGGAACACCACAAGTTACCTTCAACCGCTTAGATTTTACATTATTGATTTCGACATATTGACATCTGTCATACAGGTAACTTTTCATCCACTTGTATGCTATCCCTCTTATGCCATATCTCTCTAGTTTATTCATTAATATAGAATGATCAATTGTATCAAACGCCTTTTTTTAAGTCTATAAAAACACCAACAGTATATTCCTTATTATCTATTGCATTAGATATCCCTTCTACAAATTTCATCACTGCCATCGAAGTGGACCTTTTCGCTCTAAAGCCATATTGGTTATCACTTAGGAGATTATGCTTCTCCATATATTTATCAAGTCTATCAACAAATAACTTTTCTAAAATTTTTGAGAACTGTGGGAGTAGTGATATTGGCCTGTAATTGGTAAACTGACATCTCTCTCCGTTTTTATGGATCTCTAATTTTTGCTATTTTCATTTGTAAGGGAAATACACCAGTTCGAAAGGACAGATTACAAATGTATGCGAAAGGTTGCACTATATATTCTATAATACTTTTAACTAATATCATGTCAATACCAAAACAGTCAGTGGACTTTTTATTTTTAAATGTTTTCACAATGTTAATTATTTCTCTATGAGTTACAGCACCAATAAACATGGAGGACACATTCTAATATGTTTATTTAGGTCCTTATTATTTCTTGACTCTGGAATTTCTTTTGCTAAATTAAAACCAACATTTACAAAGAAATCATTAAATTCATTTGCAATGTCTTTAGTTTTATCAAGCACAATATCTTTATCTTTTTTAAAATAGGCTGGATAATTCTTATTTTTTGAGCCCTTTTTGATTATACTATTTAATATCCTCCATGTTTCTTGTGTGTTACTTCTACTTTGCTCCAATAATGTCTGGTAATATTCTTTCTTACTTGTTCTTATAATATTTACTAATCTATTTTTATATAACTTGTACTTTATTTCAGCATCTTTTGTCCTCTGTTTTATGAATCTCTTATATAGATTATTTTTCTTTTTACATGCATCTTCTATCCCCTTTGTGATCCATGGCTTATTTGATCTGTGATGCTTTCTAGTGATTTTCATTAAAGGACAATGTTTTTCATATAGTGAAATTACAGTTGATAGGAATGCATCATATGCACTATTTGAATCTTCATTTGCAAAAACCTCATTCCAATTGTGTTCCTTTAAGTCCACCTGGAGGGCAGCAATGGCTCTTGTTGTTCTATGTCGTATCATATCAAATGTTTGATTCTTTTGTTTAGTTTTAATCCCAAAATAATTTTGAAAAATTGGAAAAACAGGAAGATGATCACTTATAGTCCACCTACTATTTCATGGTCAATTTTATTTGTGAATATATTATCTATCAATGTAGCTGTATCAATTGTTATTCTACTTGGTTTTATAATTACAGGGAAAAGGCAGTTACTATACATTGTACTGATGAAATCTGTTGTTTTCTGATGTCCGTTTGGGTTTAGCAAATCTATATTAAAATCACCACAAATTATTTGCACTTTTTTATCATTTAGGTTGCTAAACATAGCAGCAAGTTTTTCATTGAATGTCTCAAGGCATGATCCTGGTGTCCTATAGATGCAACTTATAATTATATTGCTAGCTTTTTCAACATGGATTTCAATAGTAACACATTCCAATACGTTATCTATGGTGCTTGACATACATTCAATCAGACTACATTTCAAAACTTTATCTACATATAAAGCAACACCGCCTCCTTTTTTATTGACCCTGTTCATTCTAAATAATTCGTATCCTTCCAGTCCCATTTCACTAGCTTTCTCATTATCGAGCCATGTTTCTGATATTGCAATTATATTAAACTTTTTCAACTTAAACATTCTGTGATTTTAGAAAAATTTTTATACAGGCTTCTACTATTGAACTGTATGACCGACAATGCATTTGCCATTTTAATATTCATATTGAACTGGTCGTCTGTATAGTACTCACAAGTATTATTGTTGTTATTGTAGAAGTGGTTATCTGGGTCAATGTTACTTTCAGGGTCATGCATGTTGTGCTCTGCATAGTTAAACGTTTTGAAGTTCGTTTTCTCAGCGTGTGTGGCAAAATAACCAACTTGACAGTCCTTTTCATAATCAAATTCTTCCTCTTCAATATCTTTGAATGGAAACCTATAATCTGTGTCCAAACTTGTCATTTATGTGTTTTTTATTTTTGTTGTTGTTTTTTCCATTGTTTTTTGAGCCATAAGGCCACAAACACTTTCCATACCCATTGTTCATTATCCAATCGTCACTTTTCCAATAGATTCCATAGTAGATTCCTGATTATTTATATTGCTCTAAGTCTTTGAGTTTTCTTATCATCACAACTTTCGCTTCTTCAGGAGTGCCATTTAGTCTTATCATTACTTTGCAGTTCCTCGTCCAGGTCGCTTGTATCTTATTTTGTTTTCTCAGGCTGCGTGCCTGTCTTGCAATTTCAGCAGTCTTTTTCGTTAAATGTTCATTTAAATACACAGCGGTCCCTTTTAGCTTCTTACCCTGTTTCAGTAACTCAATCTTTGTTTTGCGACTCACAAACCGAAGAATAATTGCTGGCTTTGTTTTACTGTCTTTTCTGGGGAGCGTGTGGCATGCTGCGATATGATGGCTCTGAATACTTACATTCTTTGTTTGAAGGAATTTTATCACTTGCTGTTCAAGCATTTGCAGCTCCTCTACTGGGGCATCTTCACCGTCTTTACCTCCGCCAGCTGTTACTCTGGTGTAGGTTCGGTGTTGCGTCTCCAGTCCACTTATGACTAAATCATCAATTCTTGTGTATTGTTCAAGGTCCTCGATTCGCCGTTCCAAGTCGTCTATTTTCTTGTCCTTGTCCTTTATGAGGTTTTTTAGTTGTTTTATTTCATCCATTAGGTCATGTAGCATACCCTGTTGTTTAGCCACTTTGCTCGGTTCATCAGACATGAAATTAAGCGATTTCCTAATCTCCTCCAACTCCTCTTCAACTCCTGGATTTGCTTTTTTAGGCGGCATTTTGAAAATGGTGAGATTGGTATTACCTTGTGATGGCCTGTTGAAGTCACTGTCAATTTACTTGTTGGTGCCTTGCTAGAGGAGCCTGGGCCGAGTGGTTGCTGGAGGATCCTGGGCATGGTGGAGCAGGAGGATCCTGGGCCTAGTGGCCGCTGGAGGATCCTGGGCCTAGTGGCTGCTTGAGGATCCTGGGCTTAGTGGCTGCTGGAGGATCCTGGGCCTAGTGGCTGCTGGAGAATCAAAATTAATTATATGGAATTATTAGCAGAAATGGGCAGTAACGCGTTACTGTAATCCGATTACTTTTTTCAAGTAACGAGTAAAGTAAGGGATTACTATTGCAAAAACGGTAATTAGATTACCGTTACTTTCCCGTAGGAACGCTGCGTTACTGCGTTACTAAAACCATGATTTTTTGAGAAGGGTCTGGCTGCAGCCACTGGGGAGCTCCACAGTAACCAGATACACGTGACCTCCACAGTAGCCGGAAGCACGTGACCTCCACAGTAGCCAGAAACACACATGGATACCGTGGAAGTCTTGCAAGTGGATCGCAAAGGTTGGGACAGAGTCTTTCTTAAATAAGTTTGCCGATAGTAATTTCATAATTCTAGGAGTCGTCTAGTTTTCTTACAATGATCATGTTGCCACTTTTTTTGCGTTACAACAACATTCCTCCTTATTTTAATTTTTTTTTTTCATCGTGCTCCATGGCAGAGAAACACACAGATATGCTTTTTCCTGGGCCTGGTTTAAGTAAGAGAGCTGGATTAACGGCTTCTGTGGGCAAGAAGAAGAAAAAAAAACACATTTTGCATTAGAATATGATTTATTGTTGGCGTCAGAGATGCAAAATAACGAATACTTCAATACTGTACTTAAGTAGAATTTTCTGGTATCTTTACTTTACTGCTGTACTTTTTTGTGCCTACTGTATACTTCTTTATACTTCTACTTCTTACATTTTAGCACGTGTATCTGTACTTTGTAATCTGTACATTTGTAAATCATCCCCCCGCACGCGTGCTTTGGACGCAAGATTACTTCAAAATTTTGTACATAAATTATATTTTAGACCCTGTACTTCTTACTTCCACTTGACTAAAAAGTCAAGTCAATGCTTCTACTTTTATTTGATTATTTTTAAACAGAGGTATCTAAACTGTAGTAAGGAACGTGTGTACTTGTGACACCTTTGGTTAGCGTCAACACCGTAAATTACATCACAAACAGATTTATATATTTTTCAATACTTCTATTCGTTATTCTATTCTGTACAGCTTTTTTATTGCCCAGATTTTAGTTAGCCCCTGTTCAATTGACTGTTATATGTCAATAGAAACATATCTCACAAATTAAAGTGTCTTGTAAAATATTTGGGGGTTTTTTCAAGAATTTTCTTCTCAAATCTCTTACATGCCAACTGTAAATTGTTATTTCTGCTAAAACCTTAACTTAAATGTGTATATGGTGTTTATCTGTTTTTCTCTCTGTTTTAGATGCACATATCAATCTGGAATTCGGGCTTAAAGCCAGAATTGCAGGAATGCAACACGTGTTGCAGAGGACTCTTTCACTGCCCTCTGTGCCCCACTTTCAGCCCTACTGTCAGGGCAAAGATTGACGAGCATCTAAGTGTGCATATAAAAAATGCTTTGCATTTTAACGGTATGTTTGTATTAAATATACTTTATAGTTATAAATATGCACTTTTTTAAGCACTTCTGCAGTATCTTTGTTGACTTAAAAGTTGCTGTTGACATTGTACAGTTCAGTGCATTCATCTGCAACAAAAATAGTGTTTTTATAAAATATATTTTTATTTACTTTTCACCACTTTTCTTGACATAACGTTTGTGATCCACACCATTTTGCTTTCATTATTGAGGTTGGCTTGGATGTTTTTGTTAACATGTACAATCTGATTGTTAGATAAACTGATTGCATTCTATACAACTACATTTAAATTACGTCTGTTTGGGTTTTTTTGTTTGTTTGTTTGTTTTGTTTTTTTCATCTCTTACAGATAAAATGATATGCCGGTGCAGGCTGTCTTGTAGGACAACAGGACACTTTCACTGCCCTGTCTGTAAGATTACAATCATACGGCGTGGGGATATGGCAAGGCATTTATTGTCTTGCCAGCATTCTTCAATGCCAAGTCAGCCACCATTATCAGGACTGCTCCCCGCTGAACTCTCTGAGGAGACCCGTATTCCTCCGGCAGTACTCTTCGAGGAGCCCCGTCTCCCCCCCAAGGTTTTGTCTTCGGTATCTGAACCATTTTCTGAATCTTTGTTAGAACATTCATATGCTCTACCCTCTGTGTTCAATAAAATTGCAGCTGATGGAAAGTCCATGAAAATGACATGCCCTCACTGTGGCCTTACTCTTCGTACAAAAAACTACAAGGCTCACATGATGAGGAGGCACTCCAACCAATCAATAGATGTTTGCCTGGCCAGTCATCTGCAGTGTGTTTGTGTAGATGAAACTACAGGGTTATTTGCTGTGCAGAGAATGGCCATGGGTTTTCTGTGCCAGTTCACGTTCAGAGGAAAACATGGGGGATGTCTCACAATATCAGATGTGAGCTGGAGGAATGTCAGCAATACCAGTTGCTGGCCCAGCGGAGCGGACTAGGCTTCAGTTTATGTGAGCACCTTCGCTCACTAGATTACTGCCGAGAAACTGTAAAGGAGGTTTTTCTTCAAGAGCACATTGTGATGGAAATGGTGGACCTTAAATTTTTTGGAGAGGCCAAAGCTGCTACATGCATAAAGAGACAGAAAGCTGCCCAGATGGCACATGCTCCACTTTGTGTGAGGGTGGATTTTGGTGGATCCTCAACACAGATCTGTTTGTCTGTATTTGAGCCGGAAATACACAGTTTCTGCCGTCTTGGCAGAATATTTGTGACTTACAATGCTCTGAGGAACACCTGGCATTGTGCTTGTGCAAAGCCACGATTATCATGTCCTCATAAAAGCATAGCTAAATGGCATCTCTTCCAGACACAGAGAGACATCTTCAAATCAACTGTACCACTATCATCAGGCACCCCATCACAGATGACTCAGGAGAGTTCTTCCTTTGAGGACAATGCTGCCGTCGAAAGGAGTATACGCTATATTTTTAAAGAGAAAAAAATTCCTGGATCTCTTCCAGAAAATGTCATCTCACAGAAAATGGATCATCAGAAACAGCTCTTTCCATGTGAAACGTTGTGCCAGGTGTGCCCAGAGCACCCAAAACTTGATGAGGCTGTTGTAATTACCAATAAAGCGAGGATTGTCAGCATGATGGGAGTGACTGAGAGTAAGTTTTAATGAATAAGATTAAATATCAGTGTGAAATAATTAGTTATAATTGTTCCTATACTAATGTTTTGACATTAATGTGATTTGTCTTTAACAGATGTTTCAACACACCATAGATCGTGTCCTCAGTGCCACATGGTCTACAGATACCAGGAGTGGACGGATGAGCTTCACAACTTTGACAACCACGTTGTTTTGTCTCTTGAACTCTGCCTTTTTTTGAGAGAAAATCTGCAGGTGAGGATCGCAAAAATAAAATATACTCATCTGAAGATTGCTTTAAAAATGTGTTTGTGTCATTATGATATGTTGGTGCCCAAATTTAAATATCTCTGTAATCACAGTCTTCTTCACCCTATTGTCATATTACAGAACCATGTATCCGCTTCAAGGGTCATTGACTCATTGGAGGGCTTAAGAAGAGTGAAGTTTCCTTCTAGGGATACCATTTTTCATGCTTATTGCCATTTTGAGGCTTTGACTGACGCAGAATACATGTACTCCTGCATAAACTGTGGGTTTCACCCCCCTGTGGTAGTTATGGACTTACACAGAAAAGGGGTGTTCAAGTTAGCAGGTAAGTTTAATGTACATTTGTGTTTATGGTTCATTGTGTACATTATGTGCATGTTCTTATGAGTCAATTTATTATAGTGAGTGACCTCAAAGCCCCGGAAGACTTCAATGGTGAACATGACATTGAAGGTTTTTGGAACTCTATTCACCTGGAAATGATAAGCCGTGGGTTTTTTCCAAGTGAGTGATGGCAAAAACTTATTGAAAGTCATTCAGTGTTTTAAAGTAATTTAGATTGTAGTTAAAAACATGCCATTTTCTGTAGGCGGCGTGAAGAATCCATTTTCAGTTCCACCAAGTTACATGCACTGGGCACCATGGATCGGGAGTGAAACTCGAACAAGTGACATTGTGCTCAACACAGAGTTTCAAAAAGTAGGAACAAGCTCTTCACATGAAGCAAAGCTTAGCAGTGTCACAGAAGACCGTCTGTTGGATGAACTCGCCAAACAAAAGGTAACATTGCTTTGAAGTTTTCAGAATATGTGACATAAAGTTCTGGGGTTGTTCCATTTACAGTTTTCCATAATTACTGTCAGGTTGGAGTGGTGAGAAAATTGTGTAAAGCATGCAACATCGACTCCAAAGGCTCCCGCTTTGATCTCATCACCAGACTGAGGGAGAAGATGAAGAGCAGGCATGATAAGGTCTTTCAAAGCATATGGGGTGCCTCTGGTAAGCATCACTTAGCGATTATTAGAAGCAGCATTAAAATATGTAATTACAATCACAAACAACTTTTTAAATCTTTGCTTGCAGGAGGATGGTCTGTAATACTATGGCCACATGGCATTGTATACAGTGTTAAATTTAATCTTCGTGCTAAAAGTCCCCGGGATTTTGCTGACCTTCTCCTGTCCTGGAAGCACATGCCAAATGTCTGTGTTTACGATTTTGCGAGGGGTTTGGCGGCACACACCAATTTGTGGGTTCCTGATAAACTGCTATTTCATCCACATGAAGGCCGACTGGCTGAGCCCACTGAGGAAAATGTCAAGGCTGCACAGGATGGAAGCCTGAAAGTGAATCTTCCATGGCTACATGAAAGGATGGATAGTGTAAATGAAAATCCTCATCCTGTCACTGGATCATCTGACCATTATGTCCTGTATGACAGATTTCATGAGGGAAATACAAAAGATCCCAAGGACATATTACGCAGAATTCAACTTGTCCCAGAGCTGAAAGGCTGGCTGAACAGTCAAGTTGTTGAACAGTTCTTTGCAAACATGAGGAAAAGCAATTACTTTTTAAGTAATATGAGTCCATCTACACATGTGTTTTTGATGAGAAATATAACTCATCATTATAACACTGTCACCAACAAGAAACTTCTGGAGAGGCAGCTAAGACATGGTCGACTTGGAAAGATCAATATCTCATTGTCGGCACTGGGTCAAGCTGTCGTAGGTAAGTACATGCATTGTCTCATGACCAGAACGCTACCATTGTTCACATGTTAGATTTGTTCCTATCTGTGTGTGTATATTGTTTTCTTTGTGTACCTAGCCCCACAGGTGTGCAATAAACCCAGAGAAACCACAGAAACGGTGTTGAACCCAGCACCTTCAATGTCTGGTAACACTGGTAAAATTTCTTATTTTGAATGGTGATTGTCATATATAGGTGAAATAATAACCTTGCATTCATTATCTTGTTGTAGTTGAGGGCTCATAAACGAATTTGTTACATGCTGTTTCAAATGAATTTCCTTCTATAAATAGTGCTTATTTGTATGCATTTAATATGCATTCTTTGTAGTGTTTTGTCTGAAACCTGTTAAAATCCCTATAGAACCTCAGGTAAGAGTTGACAACAAGAAAGCCAATAGAAGGTCAACAGATGGAACTTTTCCTGACCTGTGTGGACCACCGTGCGAAGTTCTGACAAAGCCTGAGAACATTTTGGCCAGCCGTTCATCATGGTGTTTTGTACCGCACGCTGGCCAACAACAGCTTGTATGTTAAAGTTTTCAGATGTCGCAAAGTGCAACTTTTAGTGCTTATCTGATTTTGTCATCCACAGTCTATGACACCTCTCTGTTTTTTTTTTTTAGCTCAACTACGTTCTGGACATCAGCAGACCCAAAGATGAGCTGATTGTTGAAACGTCTTCTGGATGCATCACGCGGGCAGATTTTTGGACACTGGGTTTAAACAAACAAATGGAATCGACTGTAAGTATTTTGTTTCTATGAATATGAAACAATAAAGTGTACATTCGTTTTTTTGATGATTTTTTCTGTTTCAGATTGGAAATGGCTGTTTTGAGCTTATCACTAAAATTGTTCAGTCAAAGGTACTGTATGTTGTATATGATGATTGTCAAGCTTTAATTGAAAGAGTTGTTGTTTTAAATGTGCTCTTTTTACATTCTAGGGGATAAGCATTTACATAGAAAATCTGTATGTCACCCGGACTTGGCTTGCACCCTATGGCTGTGATCCATTGCAGTCCTTTCCTGTAAGTGTACCGTCCTTTAAAGAAACAAGCAAGTAATCAAAATGATTTTTTTTTATAACTTTGGTGAGAGTTCATATACAGAATACTTAAAAATAAAATTCTGTTTCAGACTGATGCTCAGAGGATGGACATCATAGTTCTCCCTCTCTGGACACCTGGTCATTTCCAGTTGTGTGTAAGTCTTGTTTTTTGACACATACAAACTGTTAGAATTTTGCTATGTGTCTGAGATGTATTCAAGCTTTTATGACGCAGTTTCAAAAGTCTTTGATTATGATCACTTGCAATGACATTGTTTTCAGGTTTGAAGTCATGGCTAACTGTCTTTTAGGTACTGAAGCCACCTAAAAGAGAAATCCTCTTTTTTGACCCATTATACACAAAGGCAGGATTTGGTGGCCAACAATATGTTTCACTTTTGAGGTCACATTTTTGGTTTGTTCCAGAATTTTCAGGAACCTGTTCAGTGTTCCAGGTTAAGTGCATCCCCAGATCATGTTCTGCTGATCTTGAGTATTCACACATACAGTACACTCACATGCTTTTTTAATAAACTATATCAGCATGATGCTTCAACATTTTATTCTATTTCTCATCTTCACATTCTGATCAAGTCAGTGATGCTGTCTTTAGATGAGTTTCAGACATAAGTAGGGTCTTCAAATGTTCTAGTTTAACATAAAACACCATTGAATATTAGTTTGTAAAATATGCCAACCTGAAATTAAAGCTGAAAATGCTTAATTTTGACCAACTGTGAGCATGTGACTGTACTTTTTCATTTTGTTATGCTGTTTTGTTGAGGTCGTGTTCCTAAGGCCTGTAGTTACAGTTGGTGCTATTAGCAATAAACATTTCACACCCATCATGATGATGTCTGTTAACTTGTGAATGTAACTGTCTTGAAAAAAAGGAATCTTGCAGTGAAGCTCATTCCCGGGCAGTGGTCAGAAAAAAAGAGCTTTGACTTGAAGGTATGTGCTAGTTTAAGTGTATGGTGAATAATATGAATTACACTAGTCTTCTTTTAAGGAATTTTATTAACGAGCCTTTATTTTCAATGTGTAATACAGGGTTTTCCAAGCCAAGACTATGGAGTTGACTGTGGGATCTTCATGCTGATGGTAATTTTTCTCTTCTCTTCCTTGAGATTCATACAGAAGCTAATTTAAGCTTCTAAAAAAATGACATTTTTATTTTTTCTTCCAAATAGTCTGCTCTGTACGTGGCACTGGATGCACCATTTGACTATACTATAGTAAGTATCCTATTTACTTTCACAGCAATGGAGTCTTGAATCTTTTGAAAGTTGTTAAATATCTTTCATATTAATATTTTACAGTCAGACATGCCCTATTTGCGTAAATTGTGGTCCTTGCTGTTGATGTAGAACTTTGATCTCAGGAGGTATTTATATTTTGACTTCTGTTCTATGTTGTGTCAAAGTTTACACACCTTAACAATATCAAAATTTTCTGTTAAGCTCTGGCAAGCTATTTGCACACTGGAGAGAGGAAGCCAAAGCTGTGCTTGAAGGACAACACGTGCCCATTTTCAGACTGAAAAAGCGCAAGTTCCAGGAAGTCAGTCAGGTCAGTATTCACTAAACAGTAGTGTAATTAAATGGTTAGTGACATTTGAATAACTGTTAAAAAACTGTTCCGCAACAGAGAAATAGCTATGTTTTTATCCCCATTTGCCTGACACAGGAGCCAGCAATTGTTGAAGATCTGCGTCCTGCTGTGCAGTGGGTTGTCCAAAATAAGGCACTTTTCCGTGGACACGTAACAATGCCAAAATATCTGTCCTTAAATCAAGGGGACCAGCAGAGGGTCTTAAGAGACATGTCAGAGGAAGAAGACACTGGAGCAAGGGACTTGTTCCTCTTTGTTTTTCAGTTTGCAGAGGACATGGAGCTCTTTTTGAAAGCATGTGCTGATGAGCAGGGACTAAGGGTCAGTGCTATGTCTGACATGTAATGGACAAATGAAGGCACTGGCTGTGTTTGTTTGTTTGTTTAATATGTCGTTGCTGTTTTTTGTTTTGTTTTTGCATAGTACAAAATTCCAATTAAACTTATTTCAAAATGTTGTTCACTTGATTCCATGTCCATACTTATAATAAAGGATTACAGTGTAACAGCATTAAATGTAAATGTAACAGCATTTTTTATACTTGTAATTTCAAAATAAAAAGCTTATTGTTGATATTAACAGTAAAGAATTGTAATCAATAATATTTTTATACATTTTAAACATTAACACTCTGGGCTCTATCCTGGCCATTTGTGGCCACTTCACTTATTCTTTTTTTTGACTACTACACTGCAGTGGACCAAAAGAATGACACAGGTTTGATCTTAAGGATCTAATAGTTGTGTGTGTTGTACATGACATTGCCACACAAATATGTATTTGCAAGATAGAGTAGAATAAATTATGACGCATCAAATATTACACAGGCTGCAGTGAATTTCTGTTGATACAGAGTATTAAGCTTTGAGTTTCCCAGTCAAACTTAGCTTTGAAGCACATGCTAAAAACACTTTTACTCTTGTACATTTCATAACAAGACACCATAGCCAAAATATTAACAAAATATATATTAATAAAAAATTCAAAGCTGCAGCACATACAGCAACAAACACTGTTAGTAAATGTGTCCTGGACTTTATGCAGGTGCAGAAAGTGCTGCTGCTGTAAGTAAGCCTAACAGCTTCTAGATCACTTATTTTTCTGGAAAGATGGTAAGAAGGGCATTACTGCTCATTTCTACAATCTCCCAGATCTTGGAATACAATGCCTTTGTCCAATGAAACCACTTCACAGTACTAGGAGTCCACTAAAACCTATAAAGAGAGTGATCCTGGAGGAAATGGGGCACACACTAGTGACCTCAACAATTGCAAGACAGCCTTTTCCCCGATGCTCAGATGTAAAAAAAAAAAAAAAAAAAAAAAAAAAAAAAAAAAGTTTCATGAAAACATTAGGACTTTATCACCGTTTTATCTGAAAAGTTAATTGTAATATATAACCTAACTGGCTATAAAGAGTAAAAAATTTAGATACAATTTTGATTTTGATAAAAAGGACTGGTGCTATTTTAAAGAGTCATGTCGGTAAAAGTAGATAAATGTTTTAAGAAATATACATTTTATAGCATTTTGTGAACATACACAAAAAGTGGCCATTTTTGGCAACAAACAAGCTGAGAGAGTTTTATATTTTTTGCTCTCCTTGAACAAAAATAACAGTGCATAATAATCAATGTTGATGTTAATCAATTAGATGTCCCAGACTGTACTATTAATACAGCAGTCCCTCGTTTATCGCAGGAGTTACGTTCTAAAAATAACCCGCGGTAGGTGAAATCCATGAAGTAGCCAACTTTATTTTTTACAATTATTATAGATGTTAAGACTGTAAAACCCCCTCACTACATGCTTTATACACTTTTCTCAGACAGGCACGAACATTTTCACACTTTTCTCTTTTGTTCAAACACTCTTAGAGTTCAAACCTTCGTAGAAACATAAGTCCAGTATTATGGAATGAAACCAAAAGGTGCCTTTGGCGGTGCAAAATGTTTCGTCGGCATTGTTGTGTTTGTTTGGGAGAAAACTTACAAACATACAGTGCAGCACTTCAGGGTTACACTGCTAGCGATCGAAGATTTATGTAAATTCGACAAGCTAAACACATTCTGTACTGTACAGCGGTCCCCAACCTTTTTTGCACCACGGACCACTTTAATGTCAGACAATATTTTCACGGACCGGCCTTTAAGGTGTTGCGAATAAATACAACAAAAGACTAAAAAAGAAACTGTGGTATTCTGTAAATATAGTAATAAACGTGAATTCAGCTGTGCGCCAACAACAATGACAGTAACATCCTCCTCTCTGCTTCTTAATGCTCTCTGGTCGCTATGGTAACGCATAAATAGTTCTTTCAAAATAAGATACACAACTACAGCCATACATTTCACACCGGAGCCTCAACTCTCGCGGAACGGTACCAAATGACTCACGGACCGGTACCGGTCCGTGGACCTGTTGGGGACAGCTGCTGTACAGGAGACACTGGACTAGATTGATTGACAATGGTCTACAGCAATCAGAATGCACAACACGATGTGCTGTAAAAAATAAAATAAAAATCAGCGAAACAGAGAGTGTCGCGGAAGGTGCACCGCGTTATAGCGAGGGACCACTGTACAATAATTTCCAGTAGCACTGCTGATATTTGAAATGGTGAGTTTTGAGGTTGTCTTCAAACAAATGCATTGTACCAGAAAAGGGTGTTTGAAGGATTAAAATGTAAAAAGTAATGATCATTTTATACTTATGAAAAAACCTTTATGCAGAAAAAGTAGCAAAGATACAAATACAAAAAACATAACACATGGACACTTTTGGCCACAAACAAGCTAAGGGGATGGTGATTTTTTTTAACAAACCCAGAGTATTAAAACCCCCCAACTTAGAACCATTTTTATTTCTCAGCAGCATCAATAGTAACAAAAACGCAATTTAGTTTTCGCTGTCAAAGTCAATTTAACTGAAGTTACGTGTTTCCGGTTACGGTGGAGGTCATGTGTTTCTGGCTACTGTGGAGGTCACGTGTTTCCAGTTAGTGTGGAGGTAATATGGCACTCCCCAGTGGCTGCAGCCAGGTGCTCTTGCTGGGGTCAGCGTTTACTCAGCTTTAACATCACTCTGGGTTCTTGGCTAGCTTAACATTAGTTTAGCGTTAGTTTAGCGTCAGCTTAGCGTTAACATGCTGTCAGGTGTCTCATGTCGTGTGTAAATATTAATCACAGTGACAGTAAAGGAGGTAAAGGGTTGTGACATCATCACGTACGGTGCGTCCTCTGTGGACTCTGAGTGAACTCACAAAGTACAAATTATAAGAACACAAACACGAACGTAGCTCAGAGTGGCGGACACACTTGGCCTCGTTGGTCCAGCTGTGAGTCCGTTACCATGAACTATGGAGCGGCAGATTTGTGCCGGAACTAAGCTGCACACAGCTGATGTTAGCCAGGAAACATTACACACTGACTTTAATGGAGAGACCGGAAATACAAACACACACAGTTTGTTGTGTGAAGAACTCAAACATGAGCTGAACAAACAGTAAAGTTCCTAAAGACAAACTGTTAAAGAAGAAAACAAAGCAAACTTACGATGTGTTCACACCGAACGCGATAGACGCGAGCGAAAACGCCCCAGACACCCCTAATTTGACGTGTGCACATTCGCACCTCGACGCGTGTCCAAGAAAAATCAATCGTGCCTCAAAATTGCATATTTTGACGCGCGTGAACCGGAAATGTGGGAGGAATGTGGGAGGAAGTTTTGCCAGACGGTATCTTTGCTAGATGGCACCTGTCGAGCTAGCGCTTGAAGAGAGAGGCCGTTTCTCAATTCTCAAGTACGCGAGTACGCGCATTCTCGGTGAGTACGTACTCGCCGAGAACGCACGGGAGTACGTACCCGCCGAGAACGCGAGCACGGACTCGCGATATGTACAATTGGAACACCTGCATACATGATGATGTCACAGGTCCGGAGTTTTTACTGCCGTCCCCTCCTAATTTAACTGTGAGTAACATGTTATGAAGCTTAACTTTAATCACAGCCAAACCGGTTTACTCAGGAACAAATAAAACACTGAAATAAACCAAACATTAACATTTAGAAGTGATCTAAGTGACTTATATATCATTTTTAACCTCAGTAGTGAAACCTCTATTGATAAAAATAGTGTACATGTACATACGTGTACATACCTTAATAAAAACAAGCAGGTGAGATGTTAGAACGCTTTTATTTCTATTCTAGTGGACACTCAATACTATAGACAGCTGCTGGGGTTTCTTTAACCTGAGTAGTGAGAAGTCCGCGACCGGGGGTTGAAAACGATGTGCCGGGAGTCCGCTGTTGAGTTTTGGACGAAATGCATTCTGGGATATTTAGCTGTACCAAGTCCACACCGATGCATGCTCGATAAAACGGGCGGAGCGAGAACACATCCGGGACTTTTTCGCGTTCTCGGCTTGACGCGTACTTCGAATTGGAACAGTACTTGGTCTCCAACTGATGACGTATCACGAGTACACGAGAACGCAAGTACACACAAGTACGCATATTGAGAAACGCCCACCAACTACAGGCGCTCAATCCCACCTGCAGAGCGCCTGTCCATCTGCCTGAGGTTAGTAAAAGTGTTTAATACGGTAGTCCTTTATTGATACCTGTGCTAATATATGCTAAACCATCCGTTTATACACTGCTAACATGGATGTGGTATGCTATCAGTGAATGCCGTCGGTGTTTACTGATAGCAAAATGTGGTACGGAGATGACTGTTTATAATATTTCTAGTGATACTCAAAAGGTCTCATCAAGTACCGATTTAATTCGATTTATGCTGTTATCAGTGTTCGCAATGATAGCATGGCTGTGGTGTCTATCAGTGTATGCTCTCAGTGTTTGCTGATATCAAACTGTGATATGAGAACCACTGTGGGTTAATCTTTGTAGTGATACTCACTCCTTTTTTTTTTATTTAGACCTGGTTTAATTCTGGTATAGTTGAATATTTGTATATAATCCCCGCAGCTGTCAGACTCTATAACAGGGGTCACCAGCCTTTCTTAAAACTGAGAGCTAGATAAAATTGTGAACAGTTTGGTTCATCTTTAGTTTTATGGTTCTGTAACGTGAGGGTTCACTAGATGGTTTGGAATCTCTCTGAATAATTAGGAACAGCAAGAGGGAGACGGATAACTTTTTAGCAGCCTCTTTACTCTCAGCACACAGCAACAACAAAAAAAACACTTCCTGTGTGCCGCCCTCATGAATACTTCACTGGCCTCTCAGAAGCCAGGAAATCTTATACTCAGATCAGAACAGGGAAAACAACTAGGTAGATATAACACATACTTATTACTGGTTTGAATATGCATGCCTAAACATTCAAACGTGTAAACATGTGAATATCAAAACAAGTAACCACCAAATAGCTACATAACTAGCTTTATAACCTTTGTAAACACCTCTTTGTATACCAAATAAGATTTAAATTTACTTCTACACTTTACATTTTCTTCCCCCCCTCACATAAGAAACGTCCCCGTTTCCCAAACAACATGCTGCGAGCAAGGGGGCAACAATAAAACAACAGCAAAACCAAAAACAAGTTCAGTTCAAAACATAGTCCTTGAGGTATCTGGGAGGCACAACTTGACGTCTCCCACATCGCCGTGAAACACCAGGTACTCGATGAGAAGGTGAGGGGACAATGTCTGATTGGTGTATCACCACATGGCCAGAGGGGGAAGTAGTTACAGTCTCAGATCGAGGAGAAGGGGACAAAGGAGAGTGGGAATGGGGTCGTGACTGGTTTAGAGGTGGTAGCTGACAAACCTCAGGGTCTGATGAGGTTGCAGGGCTGCGGCCCTGAACATTCCAGCTCCCTTTAGCTGCAGATTTTGAAGCTGTGAAGGGCAAAGCACCTGATAATGCAGTCAAATGTGGAATCTGGGGCTGTACAGGTATGTCACCAGCAGGCGAGTTGGTTCCACCTTTAGGGACAGGTGCATTGTAAGGCCTGAGACGATTGTAGTGAACAATTTGAGTCTTGTCTGATTGGTCCAGGAGGTAACGAATCCTGTACATGACACCAGGGTTTTCCCCATCTGTTCCAAGGCAATCCAATATCTCAAAGGGGCCCTTCCAATGTGGAGCAAGTTTCTGCTTTGCTGTAGTGGGGTCATTTAACCACACCAAGTCACCCAGAACATAAGGAGTGTGTTTGATGCCCCTATCGTACAGTTGTTTCTGCTGGTTGTGGGCACAATCCCTGTTCCATGCAGCAGTGCTGAAGGCAGACTGAAGTCTCTGAGTCAACTGGGTGACGTAGTCAGCAGGAGACGCAGAAGTAGATGATGCTGGCATGTTGGTAGGCAACAGCATATTAGCAGGCATCCGTGCCTCATGTCCATGTGTGAGAAAGAATGGCGTAAACCCCGTGGTAGAGTGAGGACTGGTGTTGTAAGCCAAAGCAACTTGATTGAGGCAGTCATCCCATTCCCCAGGCTGCTGAAGGAGTAACTTAGCTAACTGGTCAATAAGTGTTCGGTTGAACCTCTCAACCATCCCATCACATTGAGGGTGATATGGGCTGGTCCGTGTCTTCTGGATGCCTAGCAGCTGACACAGGTGTTTCACCAGGTCAGATTCAAATTGACGTCCTTGGTCTGTGTGCAGCATTTCAGGGACGCCATTCTGACAGATGAAGTTGTCAAACAGGCATTTTGCAACTGTTGTGGCACGTTGGTCTGGGATAGCATAGAGATTGACATATTTCGAGAAATAGTCTTGAACAACGAGCACATACCTGTTGCCACGACTCGTAATGGGGAGTTCAAGTATGTCATCTGCCACCTTTTGAAATGGCTCCGTAGCAACAATCGTTTTCATTGGAGCTCTGTAATGAGGTGTGGGATTCCGTCTGGCATCACATGGAGTGCATTGTGTGCACCATGTTCTGATGTCACGTGACATGAATGGCCAGTAATATAGCTGCTGAGCACGTTTCAGGACCTTATCTGCTGATAGGTGACCGGACACTGGGTTGCCGTGCAGCAGCTATAGGACAGTGTCTTTTAAAGATTCAGGAACAACCAACTGATGCAACACTGACTTTTGGGACGGGTTGAAAGCTTTACGACAGAGTAAGCCATTGTGAAAGGTAAGTCTACAGTACTCATGCCATAGCACTTTTTCCTGAGGTGGGCACCTTTTCATACGCCAGTAGGGTGGTTTCCGACCCCTAGCTTTCCAGCCAATGACTTCTGACAGTACAGGATCTTTTTGTTGTTCACTTTTGAGATCATCTTCAGGCAGCTCAAGCACAAATGTGGATGAAACAGATAGCGCTGCACACTGCAGTCGTGGATCAGGAAAGTCATTGCATGGAATGTGTTTTCGGTCAGTACTGCAAGGACTATGGTTGGAGAGGCCTGCAGGACCTATGCACCTTTCTTCAGGTTTCAAGTTAGCAGAAGCAGTGCAGACCGTGTCCTGCTCTACGGTTTCACCAGTGACAGGGCGACGTGACAGTGCGTCCACATTGAGGTGGCGGTGGCCATCTTTATGAATCACCGTCCATTCAAAAGGATCAAGTTCAAGAGCCCAGCGAGCACGGCGACCAGTTCTATCACTGTCAATGGGTATTTTCCGAAGACCCAGGAGGGGCTTGTGATCCGTGACAATAACAAATGGCTGCTTGTAGAGATAGTGACGAAAATGTCTAACTGCCCAAACAATGGCCCAGAGTTCTCGATCATAAGTCGACCACTTTCTTTCTGCCTTTGTAAGCGCATGGCTAGCATAGGCAATGACTTTCTCTTGCTGTCCCTGTTTTTGAGCTAGTACACTGCCAATAGCTGTGCTTGAAGCATCAGTATACAGAGAAAATGGCAATGTGAAGTCAGGAAATGAAACCACTGGAGGTTTTGAGAGGGCATGTTTCAGATACATGAATGCATCCTGGCACTGAGAAGTCCATTGAAAAGTTGCATGTTTTTCAGTGAGAGCATGTAGGGGAACACTGTGGTGTGCAAAGTTTTGAATGAACTTGCGATAATATGAACAAAGTCCAAGGAATGACCTTACTTCTGTCGCTGTTTGTGGAATAGGCCAGGGTTGCACACTGTTCACATTTCTGGGGTCAGGCTGAATGCCATTTTTTGATACAATGTGGCCCAGAAATTGTACCTGATCTTTGGCAAAACAGCATTTTGAGGGGTTTAGCTTCAAGCCACTTGCCTGGAATCTGCTGAAAATTTCTTCCAGGTGCTGGAGATGTTCTGCGAAAGAGCGGCTGTAAATGAGGACATCATCCAAATACACTAAGCAGGTTTTCCAGGGAAGGCCACGAAGTACCATCTCCATTAACCGCTGACATGTGGCTGGAGCGTTTGTGAGTCCCATGGGCATAACCGTGAAGTGGTAAAGTCCACTGCCGGTTGTGAAAGCAGTTTTCTCACGATCCTTCTCTTCCAGTTCAACCTGCCAATAGCCATGTTGAAGGTCCATTGTGGAGAACCAGGCAGAACCTGACAGAGCATCCAGTGCATCATCAACCCTTGGAAGAGGATGAGAGTCTTTGATTGTCACTGCATTGAGTTTCCTATAGTCGAGACAGAAACGCCACGTACCATTTTTCTTTCGCACCAACACAACTGGGGCAGCCCATGGGCTGTAGCTTTCTTCGATGACACCTGCCTTTAAAAGGTTGTCAACTTGAGTCTGTATTTCAGCTCTCTGTTCGGGTGTCACTCTACAGGCTCTTTGTTTAATCGGTGTAGCATCACCTGTGTGAATATGATGCTTGATTATGCCTGTGTGACCTCTGTCTTCTGAGTGCTTACTGAAGATTCCTGAATACTTCTGGAGAAGTGATTTCAGGGACTGAACCTGGGAGTGTGACAAGTTTGTTTCATCGATTTCTACCGGCAGAGTCGAATCATACACAGGTGAAGCCGGTGTGGCTGCTGACACACAGGCTGTGATCAGAGTTTCGCTCATAGCTGGGATTTTGGTTGGCGCTAACACAGAAACATTACAGCAGGCAGCCACCTCATGTCCTTTGGGCAACAGGGGAATTTTCATGTCCCACAGTTGCAGTACTTTGTTTTTGAGGTCGAGAAGAGCATGGTGCCTCTGCAGAAAATCCCAACCTAGTATGACTGGCTGCACCTCTGAGGACTTCAAAGTCCTGCTGCCATACCTGAGACCCTAATACCAACGGTTAACTTGCCTAAGATTTCCAGACGTTCTCCATTGACTGAACGAGCTGGCACAGAGGATGCTACCATAGGCCGTTTTTTCAAAGCTGGATGAGAGTTTCGAAAATCTTCACTCACAAGGGAGACAAAGGAACCAGAGTCAATTAGAGCACACACTTCAATGCCCTCGACAATAGCCAAGACATTAGAGGAGACTGATCCATCAGAGTCTGAGGGGAACTGGGGGATATTGTATTGGGGCTCTGATACTGTAGCTGATGTTTGCCCCTCAACAGCAGCTAATGAACGTTTCCCTGTGGGCCGGAGGTGAAATGTGCAGGCCTTTCCGGGGACTGGAAACGAACACTGGTCCTACTGTAGGACCCTGCATCTCTAACTCTACGTGGAGCAGGACTGGGACTGCGTCGGTATCTGTCATTGTCAGGGTAATCGTACCTGGAATACTGGGAGGGCCGTTGGGATTGGAATGTGCGTTGATCGTGTTTCTCACATTTGTCCCACTCATTGAACCTCCGGGGAACAGGGGAAGAAGGACGTTCACGGTGAGACTCTGGATCACGATGATAACGCCTCTCGGGCGACCAATAGTCTGGGATGTTGTCCGGCATGATAAGGCGACGGGGATGCACTGCGGGTGCTGTACTGAACATTGGAAGAGGAGGATCTATCATGACTGGAGTCCAAACATTGGGCAAGGTAACTCTGTTTCTCCCGTAACTGCTGTACTTCATGTTTCAGGCTGGTTACAGTAAGCGTGAGCTCCTCAACCGCTTGAAGGAGTTTAGCATCAGTAGGCTGAGGACGTATCATAGCAACCTGTTCTGAAGACGGAATAGGAGAGGATCCTGCAGCTGTAAGTTGCAATGCTGCCCGTGCTCTCTCACAACGACTGGCAATGCGCAGGGCTCCGTCAAGATCCTCTGCACCCATCTCATGAATCTTAGATTGCAAGGTGGGGTCCAACCCAGCAACAAAACGGCAAAATTTTTCCCCTTCCAAGGCATTGTAGTCATAGTTAGGGAAAGCTTCAAGCACAAGACGGGTAATATCTGCGCTGTATACATCCAAACTTTCACCTGGTTTCCGGGGGCGAGCATTCACATGTGTCTGGAAGAACGGCAGAGAATATTTTGGACCGAAAACCTCTTTCAGCTTATCCTTCACTAGATCATAGTCTTTCTGGGTTGATGAAGGCAAACTGTCCCAGTACAAAAATGCAGCATCTGCTAGACGAGTAGGCAGAACAGAGGACATCACAGTTGCCAAATCTACCTCAGGTGGAGTCATAGCTTGCACCGCCACTTCAAAGCGACGAGACCAACTTGTAAAAGATTCAGTCCCATCTCCTTTAAAAACAGGTGGAAGATCTATTGTCAGGGCACCAGAGACGGTATGGTGGGCGGGAGCAGCAACAGTCCGTAATGCATCCACTGACCTCGAATGCGGCACAGGAGAAGAGCGCAGCTCGTGCACAGATTCACTCTCGTCAGCCGACATGTTCCCAACAAATATCCAGCTCAAAAAAAATCACAAAAACAGAGAGAAAAGCTGCAACAATCCTTACTATCTCCAAAAAATTATTACTGTTATTATTTTCAGTTCATCAGCTGTTCACAGAGAGGGAAAAATCCCAGCGGAAAAAAAAAACGATCGTATCCGCAGCTTGGGAGTAAAACTCACCAAATACACAGAGCCATCAAGAAAATAAATCCCACCGCTGCCACCAGATGTAACGTGAGGGTTCACTAGATGGTTTGGAATCTCTCTGAATAATTAGGAACAGCAAGAGGGAGACGGATAACTTTTTAGCAGCCTCTTTACTCTCAGCACACAGCAACAACAAAAAAAACACTTCCTGTGTGCCGCCCTCATGAATACTTCACTGGCCTCTCAGAAGCCAGGAAATCTTATACTCAGATCAGAACAGGGAAAACAACTAGGTAGATATAACACATACTTATTACTGGTTTGAATATGCATGCCTAAACATTCAAACGTGTAAACATGTGAATATCAAAACAAGTAACCACCAAATAGCTACATAACTAGCTTTATAACCTTTGTAAACACCTCTTTGTATACCAAATAAGATTTAAATTTACTTCTACACTTTACAGTTCTATCTAGCATATTCTATCTTGATAAGCTATGTCTTATCACAGGTTAATTTTTCAAAAATATTAACAATGATTTAAGCAAGGAAAGGGCTACATGTCAAAATCTTTATTTCTATTAATGTCTTACTTCATTCCTACCTGATTGACATGTCTAGGAATTATGAGTGATTGGCACACTGTAGTGGTAAATGCTGCTGTGATTTTCTGCTGGTTTTCCAGTTTGAAGCACAAACATCCGTCATCACTTTGTTGTTCTTCTTCCTGCAGCATTTGAATTTTTATGGCTTTATTGTCATAAAAAAACCCTGTTTTTTTGGGGGGGGGGAAACCCATAATATGCAATATTTTCAAAAAATTAGTTGCAAAATAGATTATTTGACATGAGGTTATTACAGCCTTGAATAGGTCAATAATTGATAAGAACATTAATTTGGATGCATTATTATTTTTGGAACACTAACACTTTATTGCAAAAAAACAGACATAACTGACCTGAACAAACTCAACAACAAACTAAACAAAGATGTAATTTACATTATTATTGTCAAAAGATTTCAGGATTTGGGGATTTTGGGGATCTTTATTATTATTTTATTACTTTATCTTTTGCTCTTTATGTTTATGTTTGCTCTTTCAGTAAGTCACACTTTGTGCAGACTCCCAAATGGGAAGTTACACTCTGTACTCCACAGGCGTCTGCACGCAGCAGCTATTTTATCTCTTCCTGTATCACTTCCTGTATGTGCTTTCAATAAAAGACTACTTCTTTATGCTGCAAAGGAGAGTCTCTCTGAGTCTCCCCGTGTACACGGTAACCTGTCTGAGCGTTTTATTCCAACCTGGGTTGCAATACAGGAAAACTCCTGACATTTCTTGGTCCTTCGAGCCGGATGGGACACAGCGACCTTTGTGTGACCCCACAGGAAAGCCTCAACGAGCCCCGACGTCGTGAGAAGCCCGCGCTGAAGTCTGTCGACAGCTCCTGTCCAGGTACAGGATAAAGTCCAGAGACGTGAATTCGGGTTCTGGCCAGCGTTCTTATAAGTGGTCCACGGCGGTGGGGGTCGATGAGGTTGACCTGAGAGACCGGCAGCAACCAGGTGAATATTAACACTCAGACACCTCGCGTAAAAACGTCTAGGCTCGCCCAGAGGGTTGGTAGCATTCCTAAAAGTAAACGCTCGCCTGAAAAAGGGGCTGGAAGCTATTTTAGGGGGATTTCTAAATGTAAACGCTCGCCTGAAAAAGGGGCTGGAAGCTATTTTAGTAGGGTTTCTAGAAGTAAACGCTCGCCTGAAAGAGGGCTGGAAGCTATTTTAGATAAACCTGGTCCGTAAGACGTGAAAAGGCGTTGAAAAGGTTGTTGTTTCATTTTGTTGGTGGAATAAGTTGATTTTACAGCACAATAAGGAGGCTGAACTATTCCACTATTTTGTTTGCTGTTGGCCACCCAAGTACTGGTGAAAAGAGAGAAACAGGTCGTGTTTCATCACGTAAAGATGATACCGCTTTCAAGAATAGCTTGAAAGTAGAAGGCCGTGTCAACTACCACTCTCGATTCTTGTGCCAGAGAAGGTGCCGCAGTTGTGTAGTTGTAAAGTATTAAAATTAAAAGGATTAAAATGGGTGATGAAGCTTCAAAACTCACTGCTGACGAGCAGTGGTCAGAAAAGAAATGTCCAGGTGCCGGACAAATTAGTGCATATAGATGGAGAAATCCAAAGAAAACCTAAATGTCCCACGTGGGAGGGAAAATGCATTAACTAAATTATAAGAAACCCTCCAAGCAGAAATAAATACTGAAAAGGAAGCTAAAAAGAAATCAAAGCATACACAAGAGTTGTAATATTTTAAAGCATGGAAAGAGGAATGAAGTGGAATAAACAAAAGGTTAAATTAAGGTTAACTTAAATTAAAGCAGAGCTTATCTAGTGATAAGCATGATAATAGGAGATAATAGGAAGGTTAACAACCTGTAAACTGGTATTAACAATGAAACATAGGTGGCATGACGACCGTGCCTAGAATGAATAGAATGCATGAAACCAGATAATTCACACGAAAATATATCAAATAAAAAAGAGAGATGCATAAGGTATATTAAGGCTGTGTCATTGTTCAGCCAAGGAAAATGTCTCCAGCTTGGGAAGGTGTGAAGCTGCAGATTCACACAGACCTGTGATGGATACATAATAAAATATAAACTAATATACTATTGTATATTAGTAGTAAAGTAGTAAAGTAGTGTATTGTAATATACTATTGCTGTTATAAAAAAGGAAAAACAATACAATGATAACATTAACAATGACATACTATTAATAAGAAGGGGCACCTCAGTCAGTTATGATGTGAGGTGGAAGATTGTTAAAAGTAGTCTGATTCAAGCTTAAGGTTTGCTCAAACTCAGTACAATGATATAGGAGATGAAGAAAATAAGGAATTAACTACACTAATCAGGTGCAGGTGCAGACACTTGACCTGCTTGTAAACCTGTCATCTTAGATGAGACTTTGTTAAGATGAAGACCTATACTAACAACTAATGAGAAGCTGAATTAAATATGTGGACACTACCAAGCTAATGAGGAGCGGTGACGCGCATGGAGATGCTGGTTTTGCTCACTACAATTGTATAAATAGAGTTTGAATTCATTACTGTGGATGTACAGTGAGTGACCTCTATATATCTTGAAAAGCATGTCTGAAATACTCGTATGAAAGCATATTTTGAGTGATTCTAACTGTGTGAATGCTGTGGTTTTGAGTGATTGGGTGTGATTTGTACAAAAATAATAAAACATAAGTAATAATAACACTACAAAGGTTCATAGTGGACTGAGTGAACGAGTGGAAGTGTGTGTGATGATTCCTGATGTCTGAAAGAGCTCAATTTAAAAGTGTGTGTGGAATAAAGGAAACAAAAGAGTTCGATTAGTCTGCAGAAACAGGAAATATGTATATAAATATATATGTGTGCCTGTGGTGTGTCAAGACAGCTCACAGAGAGAAACAGAACTCTATGAATAGACTCTATGAATAGAATGAATAGACAACACATGCTCAAATTGTTATATGTGAAATTATTTCTGGAAAGGGTCAGAGGAGATAATTTGAACCTAGAACTCAGTGATATGATGCGTGAATTAAACCTTATGGCAATAAACACTTGCAATGAAGAAAGCAGCTTACACTCAATTAATATGAACATAAAAGCTGCTTGTTGCCATAGGCAATTTGTTTTGTTTTTGTTTGTTTGTTTTGTAAGTTTGGAAACCAAATTTGTGATCATACTTGTGGATCACAGTGACATATCATGATTAGGCATATGATTTAACAATGACGAGTTTTAGAGCTGTGAGCTATGAGCTATAAGCAATGCAAAGTTTTTCCTAACTTAAAAGTTTGAAATATGTAAGATGTATGAATTTTTTGAGAAATAGGAATTGCCTAAAATGCCTTAAGTCAAAATGTAGTGTTGCATTTACAAAGAAGAAAGTGGAAGAAGCATTCAGTAACTTAAGAATAGCCTAGGACGAAACTGTGTAGGCTATGCAGTAACCACAGCAGATAGAGAAGCGAAACCGTTGACATCCTCACACACGCAGGCCAAGATATAAATATATACACTGACAGACAGTATGTTTTTTCAGCTGTGCAACACTTTGAGATCTTCTAAAGACACTGTCAAAACTGCCAAAACAGTTCAAAGGTCACTGAAGGCAATAACTTTGCAGACCAAAGCCGCAAAAGCAGCAGCACAACAAACTATAGACATATTAATGTCTGACTCCCCAATGCAAATACCACTTGATGTGCTTATAAACGAACAGAAAGCCGCACCAACTAGAGAACAAAAGAGGTGGTTAAAAGGTGGAGCACAGGCAGAAAATAATTTGATGACCTGTAATAGCAAACCAATACTACCAAAGTCCCTACACATATCAGCAGCATTATTGTCAACAGGAGGGGGGGGTAGGAGTGGTAGATAAAATTTAAGATTTGCCAAAAACATAATGCACATAATGCACACCACCTCCTCCTTTTCATACAATCCACATGGGATTTATTGAGCTAAATGAATGCCAAGGCTCAGAATACGCTCTAGAGATCATAGACGTGATCTCAGAATGGCCAGAAATCTAACCAGTAAAAAAAGCAGATGCCATCTCAGTAGCTCAGTAGCAAAATGCACCAAAAAGTAGCAACCATTTTATTTCAATATATGGCATCCCCACTCTGATAAGATCAGACAATGGGACACATTTTGTTAATGAAGTAATCAGTAAGGTCTCTGAAGCACTAGGAAATACAACAGAGACTGAGAAAATGCATGGAAGAAACATGGAGACCATGGCCTGAGTGTATAGGCCTGGTAAAAATGTGGATGAGACTGACGCAAAGTTCTCAGAAACTCACACCTTTTGAAATCATTCACGGTAGACCATTTCCACTAGCAATCACAAGTGAGCCTATGGATAAGTCAATAAGAGAAACTACACTAGCCGAGTGGATGACTAAGTTACTTGAAAATAAAGAGATTGTTCTAAGCAACCAACTGCCAAGTGACATCTCTCCAGTATCTTGCAGGTTGAAACCAGGTGATTGGATCCTGATCAAAGTTATCCAAAGGAAAAATTGGAGCTCACCAAGGTGGGAAGGTCCTTATCAAATGCTACTCACCACAACAACTGCCTGCAAAATAGCAGAAAGACCGTCCTGGATTCATCGAAGCCACTGCAAAAAAGTGAGTGACAACATAGACTAAGAGACGCCGACGCCCCTGCCTGTAGGTGATCTAGGAAGGTGGAGAGAGGGCTGTTTGGGTAGAATCCCGCCCTGTTCTTCTCGCCCCTAGTCTACTCACCTATAGGACCTGGTGCGTCTGGTCACCATGAAGACGTTCATCCTCCTAGTGGCTAGTATTGCACTCCTGGTGAGTTTATTAACACTCACCCGAAAGAAAGAAGATGAACAACGCATGGTTCCAATATATACATGACAGCACACCCAGAAAAGACTGCTATGGTTGCTCCTATATGCCCCCAACAACACAGTACGCCACCTTGTATGCGAAGGGAATGGACATAATTCAAGCTAAGTGTGCCGCGAGCTACGCCAGCCGTGGGCATCAATTCCAGGGAATCGAGGTCAACCATGAGGAACCTCTCCAGATAGGATGAAATGGCACATGTGACGAATGGTTCTGGGTTGACCTGAGAGTGAAGCACAGAAATAAGGCTAAATCATTCCCAGTCTTTCTTGGAAACAATGGGAATTTGAGCCACAGCCTATGCTACCGCCAAGAGAACGGATCCACGCCAATGGGAAACACCACCAACTGCAAAGCAGTACAGACACTCGCTCCTGGAGGGCCCGTGAAGAGCAGCAACATCTCAAATGGCACCTTCTGGGTGCAAGGGATTGCCTGGGATATCCTTCCTGGGAACTGGACAGGTCAGTGCGCTCCCATTTTCATATCTGACCACACTTTCAAGATAACCATGGACGCCACGTCAACTTCAACGTCAACAATAAGGAAAAGACGAAGCACCCCAGACCTTAAGCAGCATGATTCCATATGGGGTTCCGATGTCCCAGAGGAATTTAAACTTTGGACTGAAAGACAAAAGGTTCTGAATGCTTCATGTAAATTCAACGACGAATGGGATCAGGAGATTGATGCTCTGTGCATTGCAGTGATGCAACACAGGGTAGCATTGGACATGATTCTCGCCGAGAAAGGAGAATTCTCTTTAACAACACATGTTGCACATACATTCCAGATAATGTGCACTCACCGAACATGACTGATGCTCTGAAAACACTCAGACAACTTCTGGATGCACAACAACGAGACTATGCCACAAACACAGAAGACTGGCTTACGTGGCTTTTAAGCGGCTCTTGGAAGTCCCTGCTGATTAAAGGACTTGTTTTTGTTGGTGTTATAATACTGTTATTCTGCTTCAATTCAGGCTTACATCACCCTATCACAGAATGATGATGATGACAATGAGATAGACACTTGGATATAACATACTCACAAAACCCACTATTTTATGATGTCTTGGCTAAAAATGTCTACAAGTGGCCATAGACTGATACACTGTTAGTGGTTGCTATGTACATATATAGAAGGAAAGATCAAACAACAGGTGGGAATGTCAAAAGATTTCAGGATTTGGGGATTTTGGGGATCTTTATTATTATTTTATTACTTTATCTTTTGCTCTTTATGTTTATGTTTGCTCTTTCAGTAAGTCACACTTTGTGCAGACTCCCAAATGGGGAAGTTACACTCTGTACTCCACAGGGCGTCTGCACGCAGCAGCTATTTTATCTCTTCCTGTATCACTTCCTGTATGTGCTTTCAATAAAAGACTACTTCTTTATGCTGCAAAGGAGAGTCTCTCTGAGTCTCCCCGTGTACACGGTAACCTGTCTGAGCGTTTTATTCCAACCTGGGTTGCAATACAGGAAAACTCCTGACAATCATACATAGCATGAACCACAAGATGGATAGATTTTGCAGACAGGACATATCTTATATATATCTAAAATTTGCAGCAGTTACGATAATAATGTGTTGTTTGCACGATAAGCACTGCTTCCGCTTTTTGGAACGCTGCTCTTTCTCAGCAAAAGCCTCCCCTAAATTGACCGTGCGCTTCGTGTTGTGCGTGCGTGCGTCTGTGCATTTCATGGCGTTTGTGCAGAAATGACTAGTAAGACAAGGCTGCAAACTATTCTCACAGACTTCAAAGATGCACCTAAATTTAAAAAAAGATCATCCTCTATCTTACTGTACAGACGATGATCTTTTTCTGTCTCTCCCTCCTGTTCTGTTCCTGTGCCACTGGGAAACTGAACTGACCTGAACAAACTCAACAACAAACTGAACAAAGATGTAATTTACATTTTATAGCACGAACCTCTAGATGGATGGATTTTGCAGACAGGACATATCCTACCTTTTGCACCAGTTACAATAATAATGCGCTGTTTGCACGATGAGCACTGCTTCCAAGCTCCCCTAAATTGGCCGTGCGCTTCGTTTTGTGCGTGCACGCATCTGTGCATTTTGTGGCGTCTGTGCAGAAATGACTAGTAAGACCAGGCTGCAAACTATTCTCACAGGCTGTATCCCAATTCAGGGTCTGCAGCCTTAAAGGCCGCATTTTAAGGCCGATTACGTCACAGCGACGCGCCGAAGGCTGTCCCAATTCAAAGGCTGCTCGAAATGCGGCCCTCAAATGCATCCTTCATGTCCCTGAATTTTAAGGACGTGGTGGTGTAGACTTCATGGCCCAACATATCCCACAATTCATAGCGCAGCAGTCGGTGTGGATAATTTTTCCGCAGACGGCAGAAGTGGAGCGGCCGAAGAGTAAACTGTTAAAAGTAAGTACTGAATAATATGTCACTTATTTATGTGAAAATGTTGAATAACGGAGAACATTAAAACATTACTGTTGGCCACATGTCGGCAAAGTTATGTGACATTAGCGATGTTTGTACTTTCAGCGTTTACTTGGTTTTAAAGCCGTTCAATAGTCAACCTTAATCTTACAGAGAATGTGATGATTTTATGGATAATTAAAGTCAGTCATATATCCACAAACACAACAAGCTGAAAGTCAGTGATGCTGCTCGGTTTGCAGTCCTGAATATGACGGCACAAGCAGGATTCACTGCACTGTTAATGTTAGCTATGTTATATTGCTGCCTCTGTTCGGTGGTGTTGAGCCAAACGGACTTTAACGTGTGTTTGAACGAGCTGACGGTTCACTCGTTAAGCTGAAAGAAAGATGCTTTAATCACAGGAGTCACACATGTGTCCACTGGACCATCTGGAACTCTTCTTGTTTAGCACTCGTAATAACACAAACACTAAATCCTCCTTCTCTTGTGCTGTTTTGTAGCAGTGTATACACCTGAGACTGTCACCTGTCTGTCTGTCCTGCACTCTCTCTCTGTTTCTTTCTCTCTGATTGCAGAATAAAAGTATGAACATGTATTTATAAGTTACACTTGTGTTTGAATCCTGCAACTTATCACACATTTGATTTCCATGTGTGACAACTGCAAGTGTCCAGAGTGAGGACAGACTGAGGGACCCACTGCTGCACATCATCTGTGAGGCTTTGCACCCCTGATGATCCACCAGGACAAACTCAGGAGTGTGTGAGGAAGAGGGGGAGGAAGAGCCAGCAGCAGCTGACAGATGGAGAGAATAGACAGACTGTTCCCTGAACTTCCTGTTCCTGCTCAAACACAGTGGAGTTTTTGAGTAGCTTATCTGCTTAGCAATTTAATTAAAACGTTTTAGATACATTCCTTTTTCATAGCATAATCTTCATGTGCTTCATCCGAAGCACACTTTCTGTGTACTACCTGTACTACCTAATTTATAGCCAAAGTACCATGAACATAATTTACTGTCAGCTTTCACTGAGTTCATGGAGACTGTTACTGCACCATGTTGGTAAAAGTCATAAATCACTCTGGGTTTGACATTCAGACATTACTGTTAACATAGTATACCCCATTAATAGCTGCATTCTGACAAACATCCAGCCACACCACCTCAGCAATGAAAAAAACAATAGAAACAAAAAAAAGTATGACTAATTTCTACAGGAACAGGGGGGGGGGGGGTGACAATTCCAAACCCTCATGGCCTTGTGTAATAAATTGATTGCCCCCTGAACCTAATAACTGGTTGGACCACCCTTAGCAGCAACAACTGCAATCAAGCATTTGTATTAACAGTCTTTACAGCTGTGGAGGAATTTTGGCCCACTCATCTTTGCAGAATTGTTGTAATTCAGTCACATTGGAGGGTTTTTGAGCATGAACTGCCTTTTTTAATTCAATTGAATTCAATTTTATTTATATAGCGCCAAATCACAAGAACAGTCGTCTCAAGGCAAATAGTAAATGGCCTGTATTTGTATAGCGCTTTACTTAGTCCCTAAGGACCCCGCTTTACACGTTCAGTCATCCACCCATTCACACACACATTCATACACTGGATTATATTGGACAGTAGACCCTACAATAATACATACAGAGAAAAACCCAACAATCATATGACCCCCTATGAGCAAGCACTTTGGCGACAGTGGGAAGGAAAATCTCCCTTTTAACAGGAAGAAACCTCTGGCAGAACCAAGCTCAGGGAGGGGCGGGGCCATCTGCTGTGATTGGTTGGAGTGAGAGAAGGAAAACAGGATAAAGACATGCTGTGGAAGAGAGACAGAGATTAATAACAGGTATGATTCAATGGAGAGAGGTCTATTAACACATTGTTCCTTTCTCTGTGCATGAAGTCTGTAAAGTGTTAGATCATAGAAAATCATCAGGACCCGACTTAGTAGATCATTTCTTCTTGACACTGTCAGCTGATTTTGTGGCAGAGCCTCTCACAACACTTTTCAACCTCACACTGGATACGAATGAGGTTCATCACTAACCGTAAATCTCAGACTCATCACTGTGAGTTATACTCTCAGGTAGGATGGCCTGCTTTGGAAAGTCGGAGGAACTCTCATCTATACAGTTTTATATATAAGGCAATACTTGGGTTGCTACCTTCTTATATATGTTCCCTGCTTGCAATGAAACATGCTGGTCAGTATTCTCTTCGTCCACATGGTTACTTGTTGCTTTCTGTTCCATTTGCCCGAACTGAATTTGGTAAAAGACCTTTTGTTCATTTAGCACCCTCGGCTTGGAACAAACTGCAGAACGAATGGAAAATGACTGAATTCATTCCATTAAGTGCTTTTAAATTCGGTCCACACTCCACACCAGTTGGTGGCGGTAGTGCTGTTTGCCAACCACCAATAAACAATATAAAGAAGAAGTGATGCAGTTTGTTGCTGTGACTTCACTCTAGTGATGGTAAATTTGATTCTTTTTACTGAATCGAGTTTTAATGAGTCACTCACCAAAGTGAATCGGGTTTTTTGAGTCATTTGAGTCACTGAGTCAGTTGACCAGAGAGTGCAAAAAATGTACATTTTCACTCAAACTTAATTTGTTTCTCTTTTAATGTAAATCCTACTGCTAAGATGAGTGATTCTTAAAGAAAACAACTATTTTCCATCCATCCATTCGCTTCCGCTTCTCCTTTTCAGGGTCACGGGGGGCGCTGGAGCCTATCCCAGCTGTCATGGGGCGAGAGGCGGGGTACACCCTGGACAGGTCGCCAGTCTGTCGCAGGGCCAACACACAAGGACAGACAACCATTCACACTCACATTCGCTCGCACATTCACACCTAGTGGCAATTTGGTTTATCCAATTAACCTATCCCCACAAGTTGCATGTCTTTGGACGGTGGGAGGAAGCCGGAGTACCCAGAGAGAACCCACGCAAACATGGGGAGAACATGCAAACTCCACACAGAAAGACCCCGGCCTGATGTTGGAATTGAACTCAGGACCTTCTTGCTGTGCGGCAACAGTGCTAACCACCGTGCCACCGTGCTGCCCTATTTTATATAGCAAAAAAGAGCAAAAGAATTTCTAAAGGGAACATTTCTTTTGTTTATTTTTATTTTATTAGTATTTTCCTTACATGTGTCAAATATATATTTTCTCATCTAAATGTCCACTGAGCTGTGAGCCAGGGGCGGTAGTGCCTTAACATTGGTTGCCAACGAAGAAGAAGAAGAAGTAGCTGCGAGCCAGGAGGGAGGGGGTGAGTGA
Organism: Oreochromis aureus; assembly: GCF_013358895.1. Classification (NCBI taxonomy): domain Eukaryota; kingdom Metazoa; phylum Chordata; class Actinopteri; order Cichliformes; family Cichlidae; genus Oreochromis; species Oreochromis aureus. The sequence goes on along the minus strand of NC_052946.1, from coordinate 42,322,564 downwards.
GTGAGTGAGTGATTCGTTCGCTCTATGATTCAGCACAGGAGGGAGGGGGTTAGCGAGTCATGAGTGATTCGCTCGCTCTATGATTCAGCACAGGAGGGAGGGGGTGAGCGAGTCATGAGTGATTCGCGCGCTCTATGATTCAGCACAGGAGGGAGGGGGTTAGTGAGTCCTGAGTGATTTGCTTACACTATGATTCAGCGCAGGAATGGCGGGGGTGAGTAGCTCAAATGTGCTGTTAGCATGTTAGCAGAGCGTTGCTACTGTAAACCGAGGAGCTATTGTCTTGATGTGAGCTTCTACTCAGGGTTTTTTCTTCCAGTTCAGAGCAGAAATGTTTTTGTTAAGATACTGGATGTTGTGTTTTTCTTCACAATTTGAATTATAAGCTAGATATATTTCTACTAGTGAAATTAGTTTGCTAACAGCAACAGGGATGAGTCAGTGAGTCAGTTGCGCTTGTGAATCATGATTCACGAGTCAGTAAAGTGATTCTCGAGTATTGAACGATTCGTTCATGATTCGCGCATCACTACTTCACTCTGAGGGAATCATGGGAGGAAGTGTTTCAAAGTCCACCTAAGTGTGCCTTTCTAACACCCTCGGATCACAGAGAGTTTGTGTGGACCAGCATGGAACAGCAGAAGAAGATTCTGTGCGTGGGGCTGGTGTGTCTCGACATCATCAACGTGGTGAACAAATACCCTGAAGAAGATACTGACAGCAGGTTAGCATCCAGGCTAACTGTGACAGCAGGTCAGCCTGCAGGCTAAAGCTGACAGCAGGTTAGCATCCAGGCTAGTTCTGACAGCATGTTAGCCTGCAGGCTAAAGCTGAGAGCAGGTTAATATGCAGGCTAACTCTCCAGGCTGGTACAGCTTATGTTGAACGAGCTGTTTAGAGAAGTGGATCTCTAAAAAGTGATTGACTGTGACATTGTATACAGTCAGAATTAGGGGTTTACGGGTAAGGGTTTTTGGTGATGTTTAGGGGTCAGGGTTGGCAGTTTTTTTAGGTCAATGTGTGGGCAAAGGTCACGCTTTCATTACGTAACAGATTTCAGTGTAACACTATCGACTTTTGATACTCCGTTTAGTTTTTTATTTTAAAAATGAAAAATCCAGAACATGATGTAAATTATATTAATGTATCTCTTTGGTGCTGCAACAAGCCCTAACCCCACAAACAGGAGGTGTCACTAATCTGAAGAAGAGAATTCATCTTTTGCCTCTCTCCTAACATGGTGACATTAGCATCACTGGTTCTCCTGCTCTCTTCACTCGTGTGAACGAGGCCAAGCTGATTGATCTTCTATAATCTAAGTTTTCCTGGCCTAGGCCCTGGCACTAACCTGACTACGACCCGACTGTCCCCCAACCCTGTGCTTTTAAGTGTGGTCGATAACTGTAGCAAGGATCCCAGGCTGACAGTTTCTCCAGCACATGAATGTTTTTATATGTGTAAAACAGCATACAGAATACTGAGTGGCAGGCTTTTCAGCCCCACTCTCTCCAGCTCAGTGCTCCTCACTTCTCCTGTATAGCACACACCTCACTTCTCTGAGATCCTACTCATAGGGGTGACATGATTAGGCTATGGGGAACAGCTGTGTGCATGAGGCTCCCCTGACACTGAACCCACTGCTCCGCCACAATGACTTTGTCCGTGATGCACTGGTGCTTGTTTCTCATTGGGGATGGGAAACACACTCATTTGACTTTAACGTTAGCAGCTTCTTTTTGTTTCTGTGTGTAATGTTTGACTCCATGAAGCCTTTCATCACTCCTGCCATCAGTATTGAAAATTAATGATTGCCCCTCTGATGGATGATGTCATCACTTTGTACCTGCAGATGTCTGTCGCAGCGTTGGCAGCGGGGAGGAAATGCTTCAAACTCATGCACAGTGTTGTCGCTGCTCGGAGCGCCCTGCGCCTTCATGGGCTCCCTGTCAGCTGGTCCTGTGGCCAAGTGAGTCCTTTTCAAATGCTCATCAATAAATCCATTTGTTCAGAAATCCAAGAAATACACAGTAATCAATGTTTGAGGGCAGAATCCAGAATGTTAATACCACAGTTTTTTACTGAAACTGTGGTATTTTGGAGATTCTACACACACACACACACACAAATGAACATTATCAACCTACTGAAATAAAAGACTTTCTGCTACTTAACTGAGCAGATAAATATCCCAGATGTTTAACTGACTATATTCTGATTAAAAAGTATTTCTTTAATTTTTGAGCAGTATAAATAAAAAGGATACTGGCAGCCACCAGTCTTTAATTAGGTGTTTGTATGATGACATTTAATGAATTTTGTCAATGCAATAAGAAGGAATCAACTTTGAATTTTTTAAACTTCACCTCATACTTTAACCTCCATATCAAGTCGGTGAGACTGGAAAGCGTTCACGATGTTTAATAACTGCACCAGTGGCATCAGTTTGAAAGTGACTTCCCTTCTTATTACATTCATGGGGAAACTTGACCTCTTACCTTAACCTGAGATTCAAACTTGTTACAGAATTTTAGCAAATGCATGCGAGATATGAATTTTAAAATCCTACAATAAAGTAAATGAAGCAGGTTAAAGGTGTGGAGATAGTTCTTGATGTTTGAAGCTGTGGTGAAGCACAAAGGGGGAAACTCCTCTGGTGCTCACATTTACAAAGCATTCTTCAAAGGGTAAAAAAAAAAAAGCCAGCTCTTTGTTCACCATCAGTTTCACCTGAGCACTAAAAACAGGAGATTTATCGTCTTTATTTAGCATCCCCTCAGAAAGTGCATTACTAACATACTTGTTACCACCTCTGACTTTAATTATTCTGTCTGCCATGTGGAGGATCTGTGTTTCAGGAAGCCAAGTCAGTGTAAACAGTTACCTGTCTGTAGTTTTATTTTGGAAGATTTTCAGAAGTACTGCATCGATGTATCTCTGCTGTCTGAGCACCCTCAGTGCTTCCTTCCAGCCTCCATGGTCATCAGCAACATAAGCACAGGAAGTCGCACCATCCTGCACATGAACAGGTGTGTTTGTGTGTCTGTGTCACTAACGGCATCTGTTTCAGTGTCATCGTAGAGGAGCTCCGCCCCTCCCGTTCTGCCAGTCAGAGTTCGGGTTTCTGTCAGAGTTTTATTTTAGAGGGGACATGATCCTTCCTGTCTGTCTTTCTGTCAGTTTCATCATGGCTGACTTCTCGCAGCGGGCCATCGACGTGTCAGCGGTGGTTTTGCAGGTCGAAGGTCAAACTCCATGTGCTTGTTGTGTGGTTTGTCCATCCACTGGAACTCGAACCGTCGTTCTCTCCGATACGTAAGGCGTAAGGCCGTCGAAGAGCTGCGATTTTCACAGCTCACGTTAGATATTAATTAATAATGATTATTACAATGATCGAGGTTTTCTTCCAGCCTGTTTGATCAATGTGTTATTTCTCACATCATGCCTGGCTAATCAGCACCGCAGTGAAATAATCAATCTTCCCTTTGTCAAAAATATATTTTTAAATGAAATTCTGCAGAATCTTTCCTGTTTCTTTTGATTCTCTTTCTGATCACCTGAACAAACCCATCAGTGGTTCAGGTGAGGCTTTACTGATTGGATTGCACCATGCCCTCTCAGACTCTAAGCTCCACCCATTGGCCGCTGGAGGTGGATGAAACAAATACACTGATGAGTTTAGTGAGTCTGCCATCAGGAAGCATGAAAACCTAAATGTCAGCCTAAATCTGGTCTAATGACAACTGGGCACATGAGCCACTGCAGAGCAATGGCTCCACCAATCAGATGAGGTGAATATCAGATGACTTTTTATCAGGTCAGAGGCAAAGTTGGAAAAAGTGGACCAAACTCTTTAAAGGAGTTTCCTAGAGCAGTTTGTGTGAAGGTCGCGTAGAGGAAACTGATGGCGTTGATATTCTTTTCGTTTTGACCTCAGCAACCACTGTAGCTCATTCATTTCCAGTTTCTGTTAAAAAAACGTCCTGGATTGTTGCGATATCCACATCGAATGTTAGGTGAGCAAAAAGAAAAGCATGAAGCAGTCAGTAAAACCTTCAGGCAGGTAAACTGTTTATAAAGCAGCTTTCTGTTTGCTCGCTGAGCCTTGTCACAAACTTCTCTGTTAGCTCAGCAGTGGTTTCTGGGGATAATTCATCATAAATTATTTAATTTCTGCCAAAGTATAAACAAGTTTATTAATCAAATGTCAATCTGTATGGGTTTTCTTCCACTATGAATAGAATAAACAAAGATAAGCAAAACTGTGCAGGTGTTGTTGATCACACTTGAAGCCTAATATGGCGTCTTGTTGCTATAAACACCAAAGTTTTCTTTTCTACAGTGGGCACTGAGGGACAAAGGCCTGAATATAAGAGATATTCATGGTTTAATGGTGAAATTTCTTTACATTGTTGTAGGAAAATATGAAATGAGTGGAGTGATTTATTGAAACCTGTGCAAACATATCCATGATTCCACTGTGAGTTTTCCTATCCAGGTATAATTTTAGTGCACTGCCAGTGTGGTTGGGCAGATATTACTGCATGCTGGATCAAGATTCAAGATTCTTAATTTGTCACATGCATAGTTATACGAGTACAACACGCAGTGAAATGTGTCCTGAAAACGCTCCTGGACTGTGCAAAAAGGAAACATACACAATAAGTAAATGTGTGCAAGGAGGACCTTATGTGCAGTAAGTGAGTGAATTATATACATTAAGTAAATTTAAATTAAATAAAACAATCTGGAAATTTAAGTTGAAAAACTGAGAATGTACATTGTGTGAGAGGGATGCTGAAGTGTCTTGTGCCATAGTGTGGCAAGAAAAATCAGGCATGATATGAGGATGTGGTAAGAAAAAGTCCTGTCTCAGTCACTTATGGATGCTGTGAGTGGGGGGGCATGTCCTGATTTAACACCCGGATGGCCTGGGGAAAGGAGCTCCCCTTGAGTCTCTCTGTTTTTGCCTGGATGGTGTGGAACCTTCTGCCTGATTGCAGAAGTTGGAACTGTTCCTGGGATGGGACGAGTCCTTCGGTAACTGAGCTGCTCTGGACCAGCTTCTCCTCGTGTAAATGTCCTGCAAGGAGGGGACAGCAGCCCTGCAGCAGCGTTCTGCTGTACGGGTCACTCTCTGACAGGCTTTTTGGCCTTGACAAAGCGGTTCCCATACCAGGATGTGATGTTCTGTGTGAGGATGCTCTCCACAGCACCTGTGTAGAAAGTCCTGAGGATCTCTGGAGAGACTCTGAACTTCTTCAGTTGTCGTAGTTGGTACAGGTGCTGCCTAGCCTTTTTGGTCTGGACCTGAATGTGGGCAGACCATGTCAGGTCTGAGGAGATGTGGACACCAAGATACTTGAAGGACTGCACCCTCTCCACTGGAGCTCCTGATGATAATGGGCTGCTAGTCTCTGTGCTGACTCCTTCTGAAGTCCACCACCAGCTCCTTGGTTGAGCTGGAGGTGGTTGTCCTGGCACCATGATGCCAGATTCTTCACTTTCATGTAGGCCGCCTCATCGTTGTTGGAGATGGCGCCCAGCACCACTGTGTCGTCAGCAAACTTCACAATGGTGTTGGAGCCATGGATGGCCACAAAGTCTGAAGTATAGAGGGAGTAGAGGAGTGGCGAGAGGACACACCCCTGTGGTGATCCGGTGTTGATGGTGATGTTGTCAGAGACACACCTACCCACCCTCACCACCTGAGTTCTGCCGGTGAGGAAGTCCAACACTCATGCACACAGACGGCTGTTGAGTCCCAGATCCCTGAGCTTTGTGAACAGTCTGCTGGGCACTATTGTGTTGAATGCTGAACTGTAATCAACAAACAGCAGTCTCACATAGTTACCCTGTTTCTTGTCCATGTGGCTGAGGGTGGTGTGCAGGACGTGGGCGATGGCGTCCTCTGTGGATCTGTTGGGTCGGTAGGCGAACTGGAGTGGATCTGTGGTGTCTGGGATGGAGGAGGAGATGATGTTCTTCAGCAGCCTCTCGGTGCATTATCCATGGCTTTGTAGTCCGTGATGGTGTGTCTTCCGTGCCACATGATTCTTGTGTTGCCCTGGTGAAAGCAAGACTCCATGTGCTCCCGCTACCAGCATTTGGCATCCCTCACCACGTGCCGCACACCATATGAAGCAGCTTTGTAGGCGCTCATATCCCCAGTGGTGAGACCGGTGTTGTAGGTGGCGGTCCTGGTGTTCACTGCTGTGCAGATTGATCTGGTTCGGGAATGTCACAACTCTTGCGGTGGGGGATGATCTCCTCCGCTAGTATGCTAGCGAAGCTAACTGCTGCTTCCGTTAACTCGTTGATGTCGACTGCGCATGCTCTGAACATGTCTCAGTCTACGTCGTTGAGTGCGTCCTGTAGCATAGCTTCTGATTGGGCAGACCAGTGTTTCACCTTATTCGTGGTTACTTCAACCCTCCATGTGTTTTGTTTATACTGAGGAATGAGGAAGATGGCGTTGTGGTCAGACTTTCCAAAGGCCGGGTGTGAAACAGCTTTTTAGTCCCGCCTGTATGGCGTGTAGCAATGGTCCAAGATAATACTCGGACACATAACATGCTGGTAAAAGTTCGGCATGACTTGTCCGAGGTTTGCTTTGTTAAAGTCTTCTGCTACAATGAGGTCCTTGTTTTGAAATGCACTCAGCACATCATGTAGTTCAAACAGAGCCATACCTGTGCCTGCTTGGGGTGGGATGCAGACTACCGTGGCCCTTTTTACCTGCCCCGTGAGGGGCAAGTAAAGAGGGCAACACTTAATGCTCAGGTATTCCAGATGTGGTGAGCAGCCGATGGAGAGAGTAGAAATGCTCCTGGCATCGCACCACTTTCTGTTTACCATGAGACACACTCCTCCACCTTTGGTTTTGTTTGACTCTGCCGTTCTGTCCGCGCAGAGCACAGAGACGGAGTTATGGCACAGTCCGGCACGGTGGGGGTCAGCCATGTCTTAGTGAAGCACAGAATGTTGCAGTCCCTCATGTCTTGTTGGAAGGTAATTCTTGCCCTTAGGTCGCCTAGTTTGTTCTCCAGTTATTGTATGTTAGCATAGTTATGGTGCGCAGTGCACCTGCTGTCTCAGACTGTTTCGGACGCCAGCACGTTTCCTCCAGCGCTTCTTTGTTCTTCGACTCGGGTGAGCATCCTGTCCATTGTTGTTTTGCGCACCGTGTAGTATCTCAGTCAGCCAGGACAGATTGGGTTTAAAAGTATCCAAGATTACATGTGCAAACTTGTTACAGATGTTGAGGAGTGATCTGCTGTCGTAAACTATAAAACCAGAAGATTTTGGAATGTAAAACAAAGCAATAAATAAGTAAGCAGCTAAAAAAGTGCATAGTCTGTGTGGAGCAGTCAGGAAGGCATCTAGACGTGGCCACGCCATCTTCCATCTGTCTCTGATGGAACTTTTCTGAGTTTATAACTCATCAGTTTATCAAAGATCCGAAACACCACTGACTGACCTGCAGCTGAAACCATGACAGAGTCTCCTTCGTGCCTCAGATGGCTACGGACTCCGACTGTCGGACCTCCTGACCTCCTCGTACATACTGATCATGATGTGGATCCATCGCTCCATCAGACCTGTTCCTCTAATTTTCAGTCCAGCTCTTGTGTAATTTTCATATATCGGCCATTCCTCCTGTGTCCCTTCATTAAGAATAATTTCCTGACAGTTGCCCTTCCACTGAGACCATTTCTAATGAGACTTTAATGACAGTAGATGATCAGCTGAAGTTCCAGATTATCTGTCAGGTCTTTGCTTTTTTCCTCTTACTTAAGGACGTGACTTTCAGATACTGTTCATCTTCTCTGAACAGTTCTTCTTTTGTCCTCCAAGTTTCCTCAGCTTTTTAGCAGTAGGGGTTATTTTCAATCTGTCCTGCAACACCAAGGGCAACAGGCCTTTTTTTTTTTTTTTTTTTTTAAAAGAGGCTGAGTTCTCATAAATGTATATTTTGACAACATTTTGAAACTGACCTTACACCTGCAATAAAACTAATGAATTAATTATTGTGACATGATAGGGTGGGGCAAGGTCTCACAATGGGTTCACCCAAAACCTTGGCTGATGGTGACCCATGCTCATTTTTCACCTTGGCTCATGTGATTGCCCAGATGATCAACAGTGGGTCCATCACCCTCTTAGGGACACTACCAATAGGTCTTAAAAATCTGGGATTCCACCAATTGCTCTTAGAACCGAAGAGACATCTCGGATGAGAGGTGAAACGTGTTAAGAAACGTAAAGAGGTCCACATGGTTTTCTTTCCAGGCTCTTTAAATTATTTTAAATGTACAAGAGTGAAAGTTTTATCACACCATCCACCTCTGCCTGTAATCCAACATTCCCCTCAGCTCAGCCTCAGTCTGTAGACGCACCTACTCAGCTCTGATCTTTAGGCCTTAACCCTCACCCTCCCAAAATAAAATATTTGATGAATAAACTCATTTTAAGGCAAAGACATGAAAGTTGGGGTAAAAATGTGAGTTTAAATTTAACGCATACTTGATTTTTAAAATGCAAAGGGGTCAAAATAACCCTGTGGCAGAGATGGCAAATTTTCAGCTTGGTAGAAGTGAGTTAATCCCTGTAGACTCCCATGTTAACATTTTCCAGCAGATATAAACACGTTTACAGACAAATACAAAAATTGTTTCGGTCTATTTTGTCTTCCAGGGGCCAGAGCAGGCAACACTGAGGGAAATTTAAAACTGCTGGCTAAGCGTAAACACGAATTCAGTAAAATTATAATTCACTTCAGCAGTAATGACACCTGGTTACGTCAGTTGGAGGTCACCAAAATCAATGTTGAATCAGTGTGTAACTTTGCCAAAACAATGTCGGACTCTGTAGTTTTCTCTGGTCCCCTCCCCAATCAGACCAGGAGTGACATGTTTAGCCGCATGTTCTCCTTAAATTGCTGGCTGTCTGAGTGGTGTCCAACAAACGATGTGGGCTTCATCGATAATTGGGAAGCCTTCTGGAGGAAACCTGGTCTTGTTAGGAGAGACGGCATCCATCCCACTTTGGATGGAGCAGCTCTCATTTCTAGAAATCTGCCCAAATTTATTAACCCCCGAAAATATATCTCTCTGCTAGACCTCAGTGCAGTGATTAGAGCACGCTGTAGGTATTACAGGTACTGCACTGCAGTGGTTTGTATCATATCTATCTAATAGACTCCAATTTGTTCATGTAAATGGAGAGTCCTCTTCACACACTAAGGTCAATTATGGAGTTCCACAGGGTTCAGTGCTAGGACCAATTCTGTTTACATTATACATTCTTCCCTTAGGCAGCATCATTAGAAGGCATAGTATACATTTTCACTACTATGCAGATGACACGCAGCTCTATCTATCCATGAAGCCAGGTAACACACACCAATTAGTTAAACTGCAGGAATGTCTTAAAGACATAAAGACCTGGATGACCGCTAACTTTTTGCTTCTTAATTCAGATCAAACTGAGGTTATTGTACTCGGCCCTGAAAATCTTAGAAATATGGTATCTAACCAGATTCTATCAGGAAGTCCTAAAAACTCCCTGAAAAGCCTTCAGTTAATCCGAAATGCTGCAGCAAGAGTCCTGACAGGGACTAGAAAGAGAGAGCAGATTTCTCCTGTTTTGGCTTCCCTTCATTGGCTTCCTGTTAAATCCAGGATTCAAAATCCTGCTCCTCACATACAAGGTCTTAAATAATCAGGCCCCATCTTATCTTAATGACCTTGTAGTACCATATCACCCTATTAGAGCACTTTGCTCTCACACTGCAGGCCTACTTGTTGTTCCTAGAGTATTTAAAAGTAGAATGGGAGGCAGAGCCTTCAGTTTTCAGGCCCCTCTTCTGTGGAACCAGCTTCCAGTTTGGATTCAGGAGACAGACACTATCTCTACTTTCAAGATTAGGCTTCAAACATCCTTTTTGCTAAAGCATATAGTTAGGGCTGGACCAGGTGACCCTGAATCCTCCCTTAGTTATGCTGCAATAGACGTAGGCTGCCGGGGATTCCCATGATGCATTGAGTTTTTCCTTTCCAGTCACCTTTCTCACTCACTATGTGTTAATAGACCTCTCTGCATCGAATCATATCTGTTATTAATCTCTGTCTCTCTTCCACAGCATGTCTTTATCCTGTCTTCCTTCTCTTAGATATTGTGGCCCCTAAAAAGATGAAGCGTCCCAGAACTTCTCATCAACCATGGCTAAATGACACTATACGAGCTTTACGTCGTGTCTGCCGTCAATCCGAAAGGAGGTGGAAAAAAGATAGGCTTCAAATATCCTATGACATTCTTTGTAGGAGCCGCTTTCTCTACCAGAACTCCGTAAAGGCAGCTAAAGCAGCTTTCCTATCAGACATTATTGATACTAATAGCCACAACCCCGAATGTTATTCAAAATTTTTAATTCAGTGATAAATCCCTGTCCGGACTCTTTGAGTTCGGCCTCTCAAACTCTCTGTGAACAATTTCTTAATCATTTTAGTGGGAAAGTTTTATTACTGAAGGCTTCACACTCTCACTCTCTTGTGCTGAACCCTGTTCCGGTTTTAGGATGCATGTCCACCTTTTCTCACTTTGAGCTGCTATCACTCCCCACTCTTAAGGGAATAATTGAAAAACTGAGAAACTCGAATTCTGTGCATGATATCCTTCCATCCCGAATTATCAAGGAAGGTTTTGAGGAAATTGGGCCTTGCATTTTATTCTTAATGAATTTATCATTGTTTGTGGGCTGTGTCCCGACTGCTTTTAAACATGCGGTAGTGCACCCCGTTCTTAAAAAAAGTAATTTTGATCAGAAAGACCCTGCCAATTATAGGCCAATCTCGAAGCTTCCGTTTTTATCAAAAATTTTAGAGAAAGCCGTCTTTCTCCAAATACAGGCTTATTTAGTTGCAAATAATATCACAGACAAATACCAGTCTGGTTTTAAGCCTCACCATAGCACTGAAACGGCCCTGCTAAGAGTCTATAATGATCTTCTTATATTTGCTGACTCTGGTCGCCCTGCCGTTTTAGTTTTACTGGATCTGTCTTCAGCCTTTGACATGGTTGATCATAATATACTCTTGATGAGGCTAGAGCATGTTGTAGGCATCAAGGGTTCTGCCCTTAATTGGTTCAATTCTTACCTCACTGACAGATCCTACTCTGTTGTGATGGGAGGATACTCTTCCTCTGTTGCCCCTCTCTGCTGTGGTGTGCCCCAGGGGTCTGTCTTGGGCCCTTTATTATTCTCTTTGTATATGCTACCCTTGGGCTCCATATTTGAAAAATACAATATTTCCTGTCACTTTTATGCTGATGACATTCAAATCTACTGTCAACTGACTGATGATTTGTCAGCATCACTGAACTCTCTGTATGATTGCCTGAGTGAGGTTAAAGATTGGCTGTCAGAAAATTCTCTTGTTTTAAATGAGAAAAAACTGAAGTTATGGTGTTCGACAGCCATATTCCTCGAGACCAGCTTGCTGCCCTGCTGGGGCCCCTAGCTAACTCTCTCTCTGACTCTATGCGTAACCTGGGTGTTTATTTGGATAGCTCCTTTAAGCTCGATAAGCAAGTATCATCTGTAGTTAAATCTGGTTTTTTCAACTGCGCCAGATTTCTAAAGCTAAGCATTATATACCACATAGGGACCTGGAAAAACTTATCCACGCTTTTGTGACCTCCAGGTTAGATTATTGTAATTCCCTCTACTGTGGTCTCCCAGCCTTCTCTCTTGAAGGCTGCAACTGCTTCAAAATGCTGCGGCTCGCCTTCTTACTGGAACTAGGAAGTTTGACCCCATTACTCCAGCTCTTGTCGATCTACACTGGTTACCAATCAAATATCGAATTGAGTTTAAAATCTTGTTACTCACGTTTAAAATCCTGAATAACACTGCACCCAGCTACCTCACTGATCTCCTTAATTTGCACACCCCTTGTCGTGCATTAAGATCATCAGATCAATTACTTCTGGCCCAACCTAAGCTTAGACTGAAGACCAGAGGCGATTGTGCCTTTGCTTCAGCTGCACCCAAACTTTGGAATAGCCTCCCTGCTTCTATTCGAGCCTTGGATTCTGTCCAATCCTTTAAATCAAGATTAAAAGCATATCTGTTTGACTTGGCTTTCCTGACCAGTTAACACCCTTTTAATCTTTTAAATTTTAATCTGTTAAATCTTTTATTAGATTTTATTAAATTTATTATTATTTTTTATTAATTTTACTGCTGTTTTTGTCTTAGCAGATTTTGTATTTACCTAAATCTCCTGGTCTGTTAGTGCCTCTATCCTGTCTGTGCTAGTGCCTGATTTGTACCCTGTTATTGATTTATGTTGACTCTACATGTTACTGTGAAGCACTTTGGTGTGCCTTCGGGTTTTTAAATGTGCTATATAAATAAAATTGTATTGTATTGTATTGTCTCACCCCAACCAATCACAGCAGATGGCCCCGCCCCTCCCTGAGCCTGGTTCTGCCGGAGGTTTCTTCCTGTTAAAAGGGAGTTTTTCCTTCGCGCTGTCGCCAAAGTGCTTGCTCATAGGGGGTCATATGATTGTTGGGTTTTCTCTGTATGTATTATTGTAGGGTCTACCTTACAATATAAAGCGCCTTCAGGCTTTTGTTGTGATTTGGCGCTATATGAATAAAACTGAATTGAAAGTCTCTATAGATAATTTCCCCCTTTGAAACAAATTTACCAGGGGAGGATGTTTCTATGACTCACCTGTTTCAACTGTATTAAGACTAAAAGTTTGCATTATAAAGGCGGGGCCTCTCTGACTGACTGGTGGATGGCAACACAGTCAGCTTTATAGCTTTTTTTTATAGGAAGTGGTTGTTTTAAAGGACCATAAGCTCTGATCTCACTTCCTGTCTGTCAGGAACCTTCCAGATGTCACAGCAGAGGATTTTTCAAAAGTTGACCTTCATCAGTTCAAGTGGATCCACTGGGAGGTGAGTAAAGTCCAGTAAACAGGTCAACCCAACCTAGTATTAAACTGAAATTGGTAATCAGAATTTTAAATTAAGATCATAAATACAACCTGTTAATGATGAGTAACCAATCAGAAAACACCTGTCACCATCTGAACACCTTTCCAGCCTGCACTCCTCAGAAGTTTGTGCTCATTTAGAAACAGTTTTTTCACCAGAAAAAACATTAATTTGAAATTGATCAATGATGATTAATTCATTAAACAAAAGTGCACTCTAACCCACTGGAAACCGTTTTGTCTTATAAATCTTGTTTGTTTGCTGTCACACTTTAACTCCTGTAGGGCCGAAACGCAGAGGAGCAGGTGAAGATGATCCAGCAGGTAGAGCAATATAACAGCATGTTGCCACAGCAACAGAAGATCACCATTTCCGTGGAGATAGAGAAGACCAGAAAGCCGCTGTACCAGCTGTTTCCTCATGGCGATGTGGTGAGAGCTTCTGTGCTAGAACCAGGAGAACTGCCCACTCTACCAGACAAAATGTTATTGCATGTTTTCTGTCACGTGTTGCGAGTTCATCACGGTTTCATGTCTTTAGGTGTTTGTCAGTAAGGACGTTGCTCGTGATTTTGGGTTTGAGTCAGCTGAAGCTGCCCTGAAAGGACTTTACAGTCGAGTCAAACAGGGGTGAGCGGTCACAGGTCAGCAGTGTAACATTAGTAACAACCATAGAAATAAAAATATGACGCCATCCTTCCTCAGGGCCGTCCTGATCTGTGCCTGGGCAGAAAAAGGAGCTGATGCTTTGGGTCCTGATGGTGTGATCATTCATTCTGATGCATTTCCTCCTGAAAGTCTCGTTGACACGCTTGGAGCTGGGGACACCTTCAACGCCGCTGTCATCTACACACTGTCCAAGGGTGAGACTTTTAAACATCTATGTAGCAGGAAGCCAGAAAAACCTCAGTATCCTGTAGCAAAAAGCTTCATTAATAAAGTGCTGCTCCTGATACACGCCAGAACAAAACCTGTTTTAATATATATCCGTTGTTGTAAGCGTACATGGATTGGCTCTTATATAATCCTTTTCTACACTACTTGAGCACTCAAAACTTCATACAACATATCTCATCCACCCATGGACAGACAGTTTTCTATCCACAAGCTGTGTGACTTGGGGTCCTATTTTGGCATGCACACTGGAGCAGCCAGGAACCCAATCACGACCGTTCTGATTAATAGGTGACCTGCTCCCAAGACCCCATGGAGGAACAGACGAGATGGAACCACAACACTTAAAACACAAATCCAAAGCTTTTCCAAACATTTCGACACAGGACCATCACAATAAGACTCTTTTAACTTCCCTTTAATTAAGGGAAGTTAATTAAATCACAACAACAGTCGTCTCAAGGTGCTTTATATTGTAAGGTAGACCCTACAATAATACATACAGACAAAAACCCAACAATCATATGACCCCCTATGAGCAAGCACTTTGGCGACAGTGGGAAGGAAAAACTCCCTTTTAACAGAAAGAAACCTCCGGCAGAACCAGGCTCAGGGAGGGGGCGGGGCCATCTGCTGTGATTGGTTGGGGTGAGAGAAGGAAGACAGGATAAAGACATGCTGTGGAAGAGAGAGATTAATAACGGGTATGATTCAGTGCAGAGAGGTCTATTAACACATAGTAATGCCCTTTAATTCCCCTTTACCTTTAAATAAAATAAATCAGTAACACCTGAGGACTGATTAATTTAAAAGATCAATGTTTTCTGTCTATAGGTGGGAGCTTGCAAGACGCCCTAACCTTTGGCTGCAGGGTCGCTGGCAGGAAGTGTGGTTTCCATGGTTATGACAGCATCAGCAAAGTCTTCGATGACATGCAACCACAAAGTTTGTTTTAGGGAAACCCAGTCCACAAAAGCACATGACCACATGAAAAACAATGTGTAAACATGAACATGTGTTAACGTGAAAGTGTTTGAAGCCACGACTGAAATTTTATCTAATTTTCAGTTTAAGGAAAATCATCAGTGTTATAAGGGATCTGCATAATTACAATCAGTAACTGACATTTAACATCCATTAGTTCATTCATTCACAGATCAATAACTGGATTATTGTTCAATAAATTATTAACTGACTTGACAGAAGCAAAAGTTTCTTTGGAGTGTTTTTTACTTGGTGGAATTAAATTTCACTGATCAATGATCGGGTTGATTGTTTTTAGTGTCCTGATAGTTTGTTTTTCATTAAAAAAAATCACCACTCGATGCTCAGACAGAGCTTCTTTTCATTCTCTCCACAAATAACCGTGTCAGTGTACTCACTTGCAAGGTCTGGTTTCCTGCACAGAAAGGAACAAAGAGCCAAAGACAACGAACGTGTTTTTATTGGAGACCCAATTCTACTAACGATTTCCAGTTTATCAATCAGGCGTCAAACGACTGTTGTACTCCAGCTTCTCACAGGTGAGTTAAGCATCCCAGGTGCAACTGGCAGGGGCAAGCAGGAAGACCCGCCTTTAAAACAGAAGGCATAATTGGCACACATACACATGAGTGAGAGCGATGGAGAGAGGAAATTGAGTCATCAGAACCACGACAATAGCAGAAAGCTTGCTGGGCGCCAGTTCAGCTCACTGGGATGAGCAGGTGACCATATGCCATAGCTGAGAGCAGCTGGCCTGTGGCTCTTTGCCACATGTGTTCCCCTCTGTCTCCCTCCACTTTACTGTCGAGCTTCACTGTCCCGATCTAATAAAGCTAGAAAAAGGCCATGAAAACAGGAAGTTAGCTTTAATTTTAGCTGATACACAAGTCAAAAACAAAGCCCAGGAAGCAAAAAGCCTTAGCTCAGGAGGTTACAGAGGGAAAAGACATGGGGATCCCAACAAACACTGAGTGAATGACATGACAATTTAGACCACGTCTGTCAAACTCCAGCCCTCGAGGCACAGTGTCCTCAAACTTTTAAAATTGTCCCTGCCGCAATACACCTGGATAAAATTATTAGGTCATTATCAAAACTCTATAGAACTTGACTACCGTAGTTTTCGGGTCATAAGCCGCTACTTTTTTCCCACACTGTGAACACCGCGGCTTATACTGATGTGCGGCCAAAAACATTTTGCCTGGTAACAGTAGACCAATCAAAATGATAAGTAGTATATATATGGCATATATTTTTATTGGTTGTTAAGAGACGTAATGTTGTTTGTGCACTGTTCTGTAAAAAAACCATAAGCAACGTAATTTGTGTGTTACCGATACGTACGTATACTTACAGGTAGCCGTGTTACAGGCGCTGTTCGAGGAAAAAAAGCATTTGCAGTATGTATTTTTGTGTTATCATAACGTTTATGTTACCTTGTGGATTAAATTAAACGTTAAAAATCCTCACGTGTAATATTTCTGTGTAAATATCTCATATTACAAGTGAAACGCATACGGCTTAAAATCCGGTGCGGCCTGTACAAGTACAAAATTGATTTTCTTTCTACAATTGGAGCATGCGGCTTTTAATCAGGGGCGCTCTGTAGTCCGGGATTTACGGTACATCCTGAGGAGGCATTTCAGCCGTTTGATCATGTTACAGCAGCTCATGAATGGATAAACACGGTGCAATCAGTAGTACTGTTAGAACTAAATATTTGGAAAACAAGGATATGATAAGATAACATTTATTAGTCCCACACATGGGAAATTTGTTGTCTCACAGCAGAAAGTAGACAGTGCAAAGTTACAGTAGCAAAATTTAGCATGAGAACACTTACATTTACCTGAGTGGTCCTCCTTGGGTTCTCGCACTCTGGGGGCCTCTGGATGTCTGGGGACTGGGTCTCCTCCATGCCTGTTTCATGCCCTGGCGGATGGGGCTATGGCTCCCCACACCCTCTAGCAGATCATTACATGGAGAAACCTTTTGAATACAAGCGCGCTCATCCATACAGGTGTGCACACAGGTGTTCAGAGACACAAACTACACTTTTCTTGGCTGCTACCTAAAAAGCATATTGTGCGCTGTCGGTCTTGCGTGCTGCACAGTGTGACAGCCAGTGGGCTGGCCTTGTGTTCTTGTTTTCTTGTTGCCTGTTTCTTGCAGGTAAGTCACTTTTAGTCACTTACAGTTATTTATTCACCTTTTTAGTCACTTTAATTTTAAAACTGTGTAATTTT
The DNA here is from genome assembly GCF_013358895.1 of Oreochromis aureus. Taxonomy (NCBI): domain Eukaryota; kingdom Metazoa; phylum Chordata; class Actinopteri; order Cichliformes; family Cichlidae; genus Oreochromis; species Oreochromis aureus. The sequence continues at coordinate 42,305,430 of NC_052946.1, read as the reverse complement.
AAAACTGTGTCTATACTGTATATTCTGTGTATTTATCGTCTCACTCTTACTGCCTGTTTATGCCCTGTCCTTATCTTCAACGTCATGCTGCTCTGTTGTATCTTAATTGCCCCTTGGGGATAAATAAAGTCTCTCTGATTCTGAAACCTTTAGTGTATCACATAAGAAGACCAGTGATGCCAACATTAACCACTTAAACTGAAGCTTCTCCAGCTGCACCCAGGTTTGCTCAGCATAGCAAAGCAATAACATGGAACATCTTGATGCATCCTCAATCATCCAGGTAAGGACATCCCAAAAGGTTGATTCTGTTCAACTGGACATTTTCATTGAGAGAAACGTTTCGTCATCATCGGGTGACTTCTTCAGTCTCAGCTGACTGCAGGTTTCCTTTATAAACAGTACATTTGTACAATGACTGAAACTAGCACAACTGATGAACAATGGGCTGGGAGGTCAGTTTCATGGTCATTAATATGGAATCTGTCATGGCCAAGTGGATCATTAGGGTCTTTCCCTTTTCATGTAAATGGCCTCCTTGACTCCGCCCTCAAACCAGTGTTCCTCCCTGTCCAGGATGTGTACATCCTCATCATTGAAAGAGTGTCCACTGGCCTGTAGGTGTAAATAGACTGCAGAGTCCTGGCCGGACGAGGTTGCTCTTCTGTGTTGTGCCATCCGCTTCGCCAAAGGTTTTTTGGTTTCCCCGATGTATAAATCCTGGCAATCCTCCTGACGCTTAACAGTGTGCACTATGTTACTCTGTTTGTGTCGGGGGACCCGATCCTTGGGGTGGACCAATTTTTAGCACAAACATACTGTTTATAAGGTTGGAGCAATAAGGTTGTGGGAAACCTGCAGTTGGCTGAGACTGCAAAGTTATGATAACGAGATAAAATAAAATGACCATTTCATCTGGTTTTATTTAAAATAATGTGGGCGTTTGTATGACCTTAGATGCAGAATGGCAGTTTAGTTTTCTGTTTTTGCCTAGAAACAAAAAAAACCAAAACAACAAAATACTAGAAAACAGTCAACAAGAAAAAGCAAATTAAAAATTTTCCCAATAAATAAATAATCATTTTTGTTGTACTCATGTGCACAGCTGGGGACTTATTTGCAGGTTTTATATACAAACTTCCAACATAAACTGTCAGATGATGAAGTAAAATATAAAATATAGTGAAGCAACAAGAGAGGCATAAAAGTGAAGCCAAAAGCTCAAGTAAAGCAGGCAACCTGTGAGTTGTAACCTAGTCAAGTACAATATAGAGTAAATGTACTTAGTTAGATTCCACCACTGAAAAGCTTAATTTCCAGCTTACTTATTTTTTCTCATTTAAGCCAACTCAAATAAACTGAGTTAACTGCCTGGTAACTTACTTAAACTGAGTGTTAATAACAAGTTGATAAAAACTGAGGTAGGTCTACTTAATATTTTTAATTAACCACAATATTAGGTTTAACAGGGCAGGCCCCTCTTCTGTGGAACCAGCTTCCAGTTTGAAACCACTGAATCATCCTTGTTATTAATCTCTGTCTCTCTTCCACAGCATATCTTTATCCTGTCTTCCTTCTCTCACCCCACCCGGTCATGGCCCCGCCCCTCCCTGAGCCTGGTTCTGCTGGAGGTTTCTTCCTGTTAAAAGGGAGTTTTTCCTTCCCACTGTCGCCAAAGTGCTTGCTCATAGGGGGTCATATGATTGTTGGGTTTTCTCTGTACGGTCTTTATCTTACAATATAAAGCAGCTTGAAGTGGCTATTAAAGCAGTATATAAATTAAATTGAATTGCATTGGAAAAAAATTATATTTGGCGTTTGGTGAAGATGCTTCATATTTTTGAACATTTGTGAGTCTTCAAAGTTTCACTACACCAATAAAGACAGTCAGATGTTGAAGTTTCTCTGAGATACTGTGGTTGAGCAGACTTCCGCCTGGGATTTTTGACACAGGTAAATCAGAGTTTGGACATAAAGTGTTGTATGAAAAAAGAAGTAACATCTTCCACCCAGACAGGTAAAACATCAACTTTACTAATGACAGAATGGCAGCTGGTTTTTATGAGTGGAAGTTTTAATTCAGTTCAATTCAATTTTATTTATACTGCTCAAATTCAAAACAAATCACCTAGAGGCGCTTTATATTGTAAGGTAGACCCTACAATAATCAAAAATAAACTACTGACAGGTCTCAGGTTTAGCTTTCAGTTTATTTTGAACAGGTCCATAATCTTTAATGTTCGGATAAGTACAGGTAAGACAGGTTTGCCAGCAACAGCACAGATGAAAAATAAAATCTCCTGAGTGGTTTCCAGTATCATCATGTAGTTTTAACCTGTTTACACTTCCTAATGAGACAAAAAGTGAAAGATTCATCAGGTCAAAGACATCTAAGTACAACAGACAGCGAAGCGTTTTCTCCCCGATCGGCTTGACAGTGATGAATTGTGTTTCATGTGTAAACTGAGCCAAAGAGGAGGCTTCTAGCTCTACCTGACATTCAGGTGTAAATAGAAACAACATGAATCAACATGAAGTGAGAGGTTTTAGAGAGAACATGAAATATAAATTGATGTTCTCGGGCAGAACGTTATTTTTTTAGAATAAACTAACAAAAGGTTAAAGAAATAAACCTTGACAGTTACCACGTGATCACTTATCTGCCCACTGGAACAACGCCCTCAGAGGAGGGGCAACTTTAGAGTTGTTGTGACACAGTGTTGTCATGGATACAAGTGTTTCCCTTCATCTTTGATTTAGTCCTTCGTATTTATATTGTTTTACCTTCACAGCGTCAGCGTGCATGTGACCTATGGTGAACAACACTGTCTGAACTATAAATAACTGGAATTACCTTTAATCTTGAAAATAATCTACGAATAATACATTAAACTGTGAGAAGGAGTAATAGTGTCTCTAATTGTAACCCTGTTAGTTTGGACTGATTACAAGGTGTAAGGCTCACTGTGCTGCTGTCAGTTCTTTTCTGATCTGTTCATCATATACTCATGGTTTTACTGATGTGTTGTATATATTCACATTAATCGTAGATCTATATAAACCCTGCGTATGAACATTTAGGCAGTGCTGGTGGTGGCGGTGGAGTTGGCAGTCTGTTGCTCCATCTCTGAGCTTCCTACTACCATTTCTCTCAGCCCTTTGCTGAAGTGAAGATTTGCTCCGATCACGATGAAACCCTGCAGAGAAGGAACAGCTCCAGTCAGCCAGGGGGCAGCACTGAGTTTATTTCTGCATAAATCTGACTTTAAAAATCCAAAGATTTTCAACAAAGTCCTAAAACTAAAACAAATAAAATGATAATACAAGACTTTATTATGGAAAATTCACCAATCTTACATCTCTGAGGCATGTTTTTGTTTTTTCTTTAATATGGCAGTTGGCAGAGGTGCACCAATCAGAGTGCACTTACATCAGTCACAGGATTTTCCTGTTTGGGGAGTATCTGTCCTGAATGCAGAGCTAGAAAAGAACTAATCAACAGTTTGAAGAAGCTGCGTTGTTCTCAGTTCCTTCAGAGTGTGTTGGATCAATTAAGACTTTGGAAAAGTTCCCGAGGTCTCACAGCTCACCATCACTGAGCAGAAAACGAATTCTGAATTACAGCTGCAGAGCGTCAACTCCAGAACATCTGAGGACTGAACTTAAGAGATTCAGTAAGACAGCAGTCCTAAGCTCACAAACTGTTCCATCCCAGAAGAAGAAAGAGTCCAAGTCCTGAAACGCTTCTGTGAGTAAACCATAAACATCTCAGTGCTAAAGTTGTCGAAGGAATTAAAGTCCTCACAACTGATGTTCAACAGTTAAAGATGAGAAAATCCAGCAGATGCAGAGGTTCACACACAGAAATGTCATATCAGGTCATTTATCTTATTTAAATCACAACAACAGTCGCCTCGAAGCGTTTTATATTCTAAGGTAAAGACCCTACAATAATACAGAGAAGGGTCACCACTGCATTTGGTAACAAGTGCACTCGTGGGTCAAAATGTTCACCAGTACTGAATATCCAGTGACATGGGAACAGTAAAATAATCCTATTTAACCTCAGACACACACAGCTACATGCTCTTCGGGGTCAGTCGGCTCACTGAAATGATTTATCTGCCACCTCAGTTGTGGTCCCAAGGAGGCCAACAAGAGCTCAAACTGCCCGACTGACATCCTGAAATATGACCGAAAACTTCTGGATCAATCCAGGACATTCTGTTGCCTATTCCAAGGAATCGGAAAACCCAGATTCTCTGTTTCTTCCTTTTGTTTCTTAGCAACATCAGGACCCACTCATCATCACTTCACGTGTACTCTGTGTTTGTCAGTGCATTTTTGAGGACAAATTTTCCATAAAAGCACTTTCGATGTGCATCTATTTACACAACAGGTTTGCATTCAAAATATTTGAAAATTTATTCAATTTTTTTCGCAATCCACTCAATGTGTTACAACTAATCAAAATCAATTTTATGTTTTATTTTCATAAATATGAAAAAAAGTCTAAAACTCCTCAAATAGTCGAGGGGTAAAATCACACTCACGTTATGATATTCAACCACCTCCTCAATGAAATCCATCCCATCAGCCAGCGGGATCCGAACGCCTCTCTTTGTCCAGTCTAAGAGAGCACACACAAACAGAGTGACACTGTCACGGTGTGTTCAGGGTCTGTGAGTTTTTTGATTGATGAATTAGGTTCTTACTGTTGATCAGTGGGACTACAGACATCTGCAGCATTGTCTTTAGAGGAGCCTGCAGAGGAATCAACTGCAGACACACAGAGAGGTTTTAGGGTGTATACGCTTCATGTTTTGGTCAGAACATGTAAAAATCAGGGAGGAAGTGTTTGTTCTGTAGTTTTGTGTCTCCTTGCTGTCTCATTGAACCAATTACTGTAAGATGAAGACAAACTTACCGCCAAAGATTCAAGAGCAGACTGGTTGGAGAAGATCTTAAACCTGAAAGGTGAAAAAAGTCAATAAAAAAATCAATAATCAAGTTGTGCCATAAAATGGTGGATCATTATGAAGCCAGTTTTAACCAACATGGTGATGGTGTTGGTGATGAGGTAGTTCTGCTGGAGAACCGGTGTGAGAGCATTTTGTGGTGGGTTAGAGTTTTTCATTCCTGAGGAAGGTGAGAGATGACAGGTGTAGTCTGTGGTGTCAGGGATGTGTGTGGATGAGAGGAAGAGAGGACCCAAACGCAGGACTCGCAGGTAGGTGAGGACTGGTGATTTATTGTAGATAATGGAGAAATGAACAGAACATGAGATGGCTGACTGACTGGACGACTGAAAGACTGGCTGAATGACTGAATGGCTGACTGAGCATAGGGCACACACGGGAACGACAACATCAATGACAAGACAATGACCAGGTTGAAACTGAGGGCTTAAATACACCGGCTGAATAATGACTGAATGGAGACTGGTGAGTGAACAGCTGAACACAGAGTCCAGAATGAATCAGTCCTGGTGGGTGGCCGTGTGGCCAGTGGTGGCATTGGAGTCAATCTGGTGGGCGGCCACGTGGCCAGCAGTGACGCTGGAGTCGATCTGGTGGGTGGCCGCGAGGAAGACGGTGGCGGCCACTCAGCAGGTCCAGAGGCCGGCCGCGAGGAAGACCAGTCAGCGGCCTGGAAGGTGGCCGCCGACGCCAAACCCGATGTGGACGAGGTGGTGGCAATCGCTGGATCAGGCGACGGCATGGAACCGCCGGTGGCGAAGCAGCTGCAGGCAACGGCGTGGGAGCGACTGGGGCAGGGCCAGCAGGTGTGGAAACCTCTGACTGAGGAGAGAGAGAGAGCTCACAGCTGGCTCTGGGTGCTGTGACTGCAGATCGGGGAACAGAGCTAAAAACTGACTGGGAGACTGACTTGGAAGCTGAACAGCAGGAGACTGGACAACAGACGGGAGGACGGGAGACTGAGCTACAGGTGACTGAACTGAGGATGGTGACAGTGCTGCAGCCTGAGACAATAAACCGGGAACATGAGATGGAAACAGGTCTGCTAATTTACTAAGGGAGTGAGCTAGGCCCTGAAAAGCTGGATGAGGATGTGGATGAGGTGGTGAACGGGCAGGTCGACACGCTAGCTCTTCCAATCCTCCAGAGCGTGAGGGCAATGGCTGGAGAGCCTCAGCTGAGCCTCTAGGGAGATCAGGTTAGATCCTGGGCGCCCTCAGCCTGGGTGTTCGGACAGGCATGGGAGCTAGATGGACATCAGTCACCCCCACCCAAGGTACAGGAAGGGGGGCAGGAGTGGACTGAGGTTCAGCTGCCCTCGCTCTGGGAGCTGACACAGAAATGGGTGTTGGCTGGGCATCAACTGCACCGTCCCGAGGGCCTGGCACGAGTTGTGTTGTGGTGAGGAGAAAAAAAGTCAGTTTTGCTCACCACCGGATCTTGCTGCTCCAAACCGGTAATACGATGGCTGCATGAGCCTCGCCTCCACTGAGCAAAAACAGCTGAGCCGCTGAGTGAGGGAGCCTTCGTAGAGCCGAGGTGGGAGGCGGAGCCGTTGTGGCACAGCGAGGTTTAAGGTCCGGTGAATGAAGCGGCTGGCGGGCGAGTGAGGAGCGGAGCGGCAAGAGAGCGAGCGGCCAAAGCTTGGCCAGTGACGCCCACTCTCCGCGGTGAATGCTCCGATGCAGGTGAGGCAGCAGGTGGGGGACCACGGCATCTCCAAGGGCTGCCCAGAGCCAGGCGAGACCCCTCGAAGATGTGCTCTCTTTCCAGAAAGAGCCGCTGTTTCCTCCAGAGCTTCTCCACCCAAACGGAAAGCGCTGCTCCTGCTGCTCGAAAAGGACCGATTCCACTGGGTCACAAACATGTCTTCGTGGCACGGGTCTTGTCATTCTGTCAGGGGTGTGTGTGGATGAGAGGAAAAGAGGACCCAAAAGCAGGACTCGCAGGTAGGTGGAGACTGGTGAGTGAACAGCTGAACATAATTGAACTAGCACACAGGGAAAGGCTGGCACAAAGAACAGGGAGTGAAAACAGAGAATAAACCGGACATGAGACAAACTGAAAACGCTGAGTCAACGACCCAGGAACCCTGACATGTGGGCATCAATGAAATGCTTGTAGAAGCCACTCCCACACCATATCACATCAGACAGAACTCATCGCCATGGTAACCCAGAAATGGAAAGAGTCCGCCGTCTCAAATTCAGGAGAGTCTACTCCAAGCACAACATCCCAGTGTACTTCAGACCCAGCCACACACTCAGACACAAACTTCACAACGTGGTGTAGCTGTGCAGTGTAGCGAGGAGTGCTCAGACCTCTACACTGGAGACACCAAACAACCACCTCATAAACGCATGGCACAACACACAAGAGCCACCTCCACGGGACAAGACCCGGCTGTTCATCTGCAACTAAAGGTCAAAAGTCACTCTTTAGAGGATGACAAAGTTCATATGAATCTGAGCTGCTCACATCATGTGGACGTGATCATAAAAGCAGCGAGCTCTTCTTTCTGCGCCGGCTGAAGAGGTTTTATGTATGAGGGAGAGAGTTCCCTAACCTAGGGGTCACAGTGGCAAAAGCTCGGTCACCCTTAGTTCTTATCTTAGTCAGTTTTATAGCAAGTAAGCCCTGATCAGATGACCTCAGGGACCTGCTAGGGACATAGGGCTGTAGCAGATCAGAGATGTAGACTGGTGCCAGTCCATGCAAGGCTCTAAATGTCAAGACCAGGATCTTAAAATGTACTCTAAATTCCACAGGAAGCCAGTGTAGCTGAAATAGCAATGGTGTCGCATGTGAGTACTTGGAGGATTTTGTCAAAAGCCTAGCTGCAGCGTTTTGCACAACCTGGAGATGATCCAGAGAACCTTTGCTTAGACACATAAACAGTGAGTTACAATAGTCCAAGCGTGAGGAAATAAATGCATGTATAGCTATCTCCAGTTCAGAGCGAGATAAAATCGGGCTTAGCCTAGCCACATTTCTTAAATGATAAAAACAAGACCGAACCAGAGATTTCACATGCCCATCTAATGTGAGAGTCGAGTCAAAAGTGACACCTAAATTCCTGATAGAGGATTTAACATACACTGAGAGAGGACCAAGGGCTTTCACTATCTGGGATACAAATCTGTCCGGAGCACATATGAGGACTTCATTTTTCCCCTCGCTGAGTTGGAGGAAATTTGCAGCCACGAGTTCCTGACTCTTGGTGGCGCTGTCACTTGGTGTTCGCTCGCTTTGTGGTAGAGTATCACTTCCTGTTCCTGCTCAAACACAGTGGTGTTTCTGAGTAGCTTTTCTGCTTAGCAATTTAATTTAAATCTTTTGATACATTCCTTTTTCATAGTATAATCTTCACATGCTTCAGCTGAATCACCCTTTCTGTGTACTCACTACCTAATTTATAGCCAAAGTATTCACTCACTGTCTCTTTACTGTTTCGCTAGCTTAGCTTAGCTTAGCTCGTAGCCGACTCGTTAGCACCATGGCTACTTCACCTGTCCCTCCTGCACTTTCCTGCTCATTGTGTCAGATGTTTAGCTACTCCTCGGCCTCCTTTAGCAGTAATGATACCTGTAACAAATGTAGCATATTTGCAGCTCTGGAGGCCAGGATTACTGAATTGGAGACTCGGCTTCGCACCCTTCGTTCACCCGTAGCTAGCCAGGCCCCTGTAGCTGGTGCAGCTGAAGATAGCGCAGGCCCTGCTAGCTGTTCCCCGGCAGACCCCAAGCAGCTGGGGAAAGAGGGCGGCTGGGTGACGGTGAGGAGGAAGCATAGTCCTAAACAGAAGCCCCAGGTACACCACCAACCTGTTCATGTGTCTAACTGTTTTCCCCACTCGGCGACACACCGCCGGGGTCAAACTCTGGTAATTGGTGATTCTGTTCTCAGACATGTGAAGCTAGAGACACCGGCAACCATAGTCAATTGTCTTCCAGGGGCCAGAGCAGGCGACACTGAGGTAAATTTAAAACTGCTGGCTAAGGGTAAACGTAAATACAGTAAGATCATAATTCACGTCGGCAGTAATGACACCCGTTACGCCAATCGGAGGTCACTAAAATCAATATTGAATCGGTGTGTAACTTTGCCAAAACAATGTCGGACTCTGTAGTTTTCTCTGGTCCCTCCCCAATCAGACCAGGAGTGACATGTTTAGCCGCATGTTCTCCTTAAATTGCTGGCTGTCTGAGTGGTGTCCCAGAAACGATGTGGGCTTCATAGATAATTGGCAAACCTTCTGGAGGAAACCTGGTCTTGTTAGGAGAGACGGCATCCATCCCACTTTGGATGGAGCAGCTCTCATTTCTAGAAATATGGACCAATTTATTAAACCCCCAAAATATGACTATCCAGAGTTGGGACCAGGAAGCAGAGTTGCAGTCTTACACGCCTCTCTGCAGCTTCTCTCCTCCTGCTACCCCCCAAAACCCATCTCCATTGAGACTGTGTCAGCTCCCAAAAGACAAAAACAAACTAAAACCAGCAATAAACAACTTAAACATAAAAATCACAAAGAAAGAACAATACAGTATCCACATCTGAACCAAAGAGTAAAACAGTGAAATGTGGATTATTAAATATTAGGTCTCTCTCCTCCAAGTCTCTGTTAGTACATGACTTAATAATTGATCAACAAATCGATTTACTCTGCCTTACAGAAACCTGGTTGCAGCAGGATGAGTATGTTAGTTTAAATGAATCAACACCCCGAGTCATTCTAACTACCAGAAACCTCGAAGCACAGGCCGAGGGGCGGTGTGGCAGCAATTTTTCACACCAGCCTATTAATTAACGAAAGACCAAGACAGACTTTTAATTCATTTGAAAGCCTGATGCTTAGCCTCGTCCACCCCAGCTGTAAAACTCAGAAACCAGTCTTACTTGTTATCATCTATCGTCCACCTGGGCCTTACACAGAGTTTCTCTCTGATTTCTCAGACTTCTTATCTGATTTAGTGCTCAGCTCAGATAAAATAATTACAGGGAGTGCAGAATTATTTGGCAAGTTGTATTTTTGAGGAATAATTTTATTATTGAACAACAACCATGTTCTCAATGAACCCAAAAAACTCATTAATATCAAAGCTGAATGTTTTTGGAAGTAGTTTTTAGTTTGTTTTTAGCTTTAGCTATTTTAGGGGGATATCTGTGTGTGCAGGTGACTATTACTGTGCATAATTATTAGGCAACTTAACAAAAAACAAATATATACCCATTTCAATTATTTATTTTTACCAGTGAAACCAATATAACATCTCCACATTGACAAATATACATTTCTGACATTCAAAAACAAAACAAAAACCAATCAGCGACCAATATAGCCACCTTTCTTTGCAAGGACACTCAAAAGCCCTGCCATCCATGGATTCTGTCAGTGTTTTGATCTGTTCACCATCAACATTGTGTGCAGCAGCAACCACAGCCTCCCAGACACTGTTCAGAGAGGTGTACTGTTTTCCCTCCTTGTAAATCTCACATTTGATGATGGACCACAGGTTCTCAATGGGGTTCAGATCAGGTGAACAAGGAAGCCATGTCATTAGTTTTTCTTCTTTTATACCCTTTCTTGCCAGCCACGCTGTGGAGTACTTGGACGCGTGTGATGGAGCATTGTCCTGCATGAAAATCACGTTTTTCTTGAAGGATGCAGACTTCTTCCTGTACCCCTGCTTGAAGAAGGTGTCTTCCAGAAACTGGCAGTAGGACTGGGAGTTGAGCTTGACTCCATCCTCAACCCGAAAAGGCCCCACAAGCTCATCTTTGATGATACCGCCCAAACCAGTACTCCACCTCCACCTTGCTGGCGTCTGAGTGGGACTGGAGCTCTCTGCCCTTTACCAATCCAGCCACGGGCCCATCCATCTGGCCCATCAAGACTCACTCTCATTTCATCAGTCCATAAAACCTTAGAAAAATCAGTCTTGAGATATTTCTTGGCCCAGTCTTGACGTTTCAGCTTGTGTGTCTTGTTCAGTGGTGGTCGTCTTTCAGCCTTTCTTACCTTGGCCATGTCTCTGAGTATTGCACACCTTGTGCTTTTGGGCACTCCAGTGATGTTGCAGCTCTGAAATATGGCCAAACTGGTGGCAAGTGGCATCTTGGCAGCTGCACGCTTGACTTTTCTCAGTTCATGGGCAGTTATTTTGCGCCTTGGTTTTCCACACGCTTCTTGCGACCCTGTTGACTATTTTGAATGAAACGCTTGATTGTTCGATGATCACGCTTCAGAAGCTTTGCAATTTTAAGACTGCTGCATCCCTCTGCAAGATATCTCACTATTTTTGACTTTTCTTAGCCTGTCAAGTCCTTCTTTTGACCCATTTGGCCAAAGGAAAGGAAGTTGCCTAATAATTATGCACACCTGATATAGGGTGTTGATGTCATTAGACCACACCCCTTCTCATTACAGAGATGCACATCACCTAATATGCTTAATTGGTAGTAGGCTTTCGAGCCTATACAGCTTGGAGTAAGACAACATGCATGAAGAGGATGATGTGGACAAATTACTCATTTGCCTAATAATTCTGCACTCCCTGTATTGTGGGTGATTTTAACATCCATGTAGATGCTACAAATGACAGCCTCAACATCGCATTTAATCTGTTATTAGACTCAATTGGCTTCTCTCAAAATGTAAAAGAACCCACCCACCACTTTAATCACACTCTAGATCTTGTTTTAACATATGGCATAGAAACTGAACATTTAACAGTGTTTCCTGAAAACCCTCTGCTGTCTGATCATTTCCTGATAACATTCACATTTACAATAATTGATTACACAGCAGTGGAGAGTCGACTTTATCACAGTAGATGTCTTTCTGAAAGTGCTGTAACTAAGTTTAAGAATATAATCCACCCACTGTTATCATCTTCAATGCCCTGTACCAACATAGAGCAGAGCAGCTATCTGAACGCTACTCCAACAGAGGTCGATGATCTTGTTAATAATTTTACCTCCTCACTACGTACGACTCTGGATACTGTAGCTCCTGTGAAAACTAAGGTCTCAAATCAGAAGTACCTGACTCCGTGGTATAATTCTCAAACACGTAGCCTAAAGCAGATAACTCGTAAGCTGGAGAGGAAATGGCGTGTCACAAATTTAGAGGATCATCATTTAGCCTGGAGAAATAGTTTGCTGCTTTATAAGAAAGCCCTCCATAAAAGCCAGAACATCTTACTATTCGTCACTGATTGAAGAAAATAAGAACAACCCCAGGTTTCTCTTCAGCGCTGTAGCCAGGCTGACAAACAGTCAGAGCTCTACTGAGCCAACAATCCCTTTAACGTTAACTAGTAATGACTTCATGAACTTCTTCACAAATAAAATTTTTATCATTAGAGAAAAAATTACCAATAATCATCCCACAGATCCATCTCTAGACCCAGCTGTCTTAGCTAATTATAGGCCAATCTCCAACCTTCCTTTCATATCAAACATCCTTGAAAGAGTAGTTGTCAAACAGCTAACAGATCATCTGCAGAGGAATGGCTTATTTGAAGAGTTTCAGTCAGGTTTCAGAGCTCATCACAGCACAGAAACAGCTTTAGTGAAGGTTACAAATGATCTTCTTATGGCCTCTGACAGTGGACTCATCTCTGTGCTTGTCCTGCTAGACCTCAGTGCTGCGTTCGATACTGTCGACCATAATATCCTATTAGAGCGATTAGAACATGCTGTAGGTATTACAGGTACTGCACTGCAGTGGTTTGTATCATATCTATCTAATAGACTCCAATTTGTTCATGTAAATGGAGAGTCCTCTTCACACACTAAGGTCAATTATGGAGTTCCACAGGGTTCAGTGCTAGGACCAATTCTGTTTACATTATACATGCTTCCCTTAGGCAGCATCATTAGAAGACATAGCATAAATTTTCACTGCTATGCAGATGACACCCAGCTCTATCTATCCATGAAGCCAGATAACACACACCAATTAGTTAAACTGCAGGAATGTCTTAAAGACATAAAGACCTGGATGGCCGCTAACTTTCTGCTTCTTAATTCAGATCAAACTGAGGTTATTGTACTCGGCCCTGAAATTCTTAGAAATATGGTATCTAACCAGATTCTTACTCTGGATGGCATTACCTTGGCCTCCAGTAATGCTGTGAGGAACCTTGGAGTCATTTTTGACCAGGACATGTCCTTCAACGCACATATTAAACAAATATGTAAGACTGCTTTCTTCCATTTGTGCAACATCTCTAAAGTTAGAAATATCCTGTCTCAGAGTGATGCTGAAAAACTAGTTCATGCATTCATTACTTCCAGGCTGGACTACTGTAATTCATTATTATCAGGATGTCCTAAAAACTCCCTGAAAAGTCTTCAGTTAATCCAAAATGCTGCAGCAAGAGTCCTGACAGGGACTAGAAAGAGAGAGCATATTTCTCCTGTTTTGGCTTCCCTTCATTGGCTTCCTGTTAAATCCAGAATTCAAAATCCTGCTCCTCACATACAAGGTCTTAAATAATCAGGCCCCATCTTATCTTAATGACCTTGTAGTACCATATCACCCTATTAGAGCACTTCGCTCTCACACTGCAGGCCTACTTGTTGTTCCTAGAGTATTTAAAAGTAGAATGGGAGGCAGAGCCTTCAGTTTTCAGGCCCCTCTTCTGTGGAACCAGCTTCCAGTTTGGATTCAGGAGACAGACACTATCTCTACTTTCAAGATTAGGCTTCAAACTTTCCTTTTTGCTAAAGCATATAGTTAGGGCTGGACCAGGTGACCCTGAATCCTCCCTTAGTTATGCTGTAATAGACGTGAGGCTGCGGGGGATTCCCATGATGCATTGAGTTTTCCTTTCCAGTCACCTTTCTCACTCACTATGTGTTAATAGACCTCTCTGCATCGAATCATATCTGTTATTAATCTCTGTCTCTCTTCCACAGCATGTCTTTATCCTGTTTTCCTTCTTTCACCCCAACCAATCACAGCAGATGGCCCCGCCCTCCCTGAGCCTGGTTCTGCGGAGGTTTCTTCCTGTTAAAGGGAGTTTTTCCTTCCCACTGTCGCCAAAGTGCTTGCTCATAGGGGTCATATGATTGTTGGGTTTTCTCTGTATTTATTATTGTGCTATCTACTGTACAATATAAAGCGCCTTGAGGCGACTTTTGTTGTGATTTGGCGCTATAAGATAAGATAAGATAAGATGGCCTTTATTAGTCCCACAGGTGGGAAATTTGTTTTGTTACAGCAAAAGTGCAAAGTTATGTAGCAGAAATTAGAAAACACTGGAATGCAATAAAATAAAATAAAATAAAATAAAATAAAATACTATGTACAATAGAATAAAATAGAATAGAATAATATATACAATAGAATAAAATAGAAATACAAATACTATATACAACTGAGTAGGAAAATACATAAATATAAAAATATATAAATAAAATTGAATTGAATTGAATTGAATTGAATCCAATGTTTGATGGAATCTAAGCAATCATTCAGAACCTGAAGCTTAGATAAATCATGGGGCTTAAAAGAGATGTACAACTGAATATCATCAGCATAACAGTGATAAGAAATGTCCTCAAAAGAGCCCATTATATGCTGGAGGGGGAAAAGATATATTAAAAACAATAAAGGCCCCAAAACCTAACCCTGAGGGACACCACAAGTAAGGGAGGTAGAGGATGACCTAAAATCGGAGACCACCACAGAAAAGGATCGGTGATGTAGATATGAGGAGAAAACTGAAAACTGCTGTTCACAAACGCTGTCCATCTAATCTGACTGAGCTGGAGCTGTTTTGCAAAGAAGAATGGGCAAGGATTTCAGTCTGTAGATGTGCAAAGCTGGTAGAGACATACCCTAAAAGACTGGCAGCTGTAATTGCAGCAAAAGGTGGTTCTACAAAGTATTGACTCAGGGGGCTGAATAATTACGCACACCCCACTTTTCAGTCATTTATTTGTAAAAAATGTTTGGAATCATGTATGATTTTCGTTCCACTTCTCACGTGTACACCACTTTGTATTGGTCTTTCACCTGGAATTCCAATAAAACTGATTCATGTTTGTGGCTGTAATGTGACAAAATGTGGAAAAGTTCAAAGGGGCCGAATACTTTTGCAAGCCACTGTAAGTCCCCAACTAAGAGCAACCTAGACAGCTTTATAGTCGAGGATAAAAAGTCACTGAGCTCCGACAAAAATAACCTATTTGAGCCAGGTGGACAATACAACACAGCACAGTAAAACAGATCCTTGTTTCCAATTTTAAGCAGCTGCAGCTCAAACGAAAGAAAATGTCCAAATTTCATGGAGCGGCAGGAGAAACAGTCCTGGAAAGCCACAGCGAGACAACCACCCCGACCAGAAACCCTAGGCTGGGTAATAAAAGTATAGCCATCCGGGCAGAGTTCAACAAATGACAAATAGTCTACGTCCCGCTGCCCGGTCTCAGTCAGGAATAAAAAATCCAGTTTTTTAGATAATATAAAATCATTCAACAAGAATGATTTATTAGACAGAGATCGAGCATTAAAAAGCGCCATATTCAGCAAAGTAGAAGCCTCCATATTTGCGGAGGCTCAAGTTGAATGGTTTGAACCATCACACTCGTAGAATCCACTCACCGTGGGAAGAAAAAGCCAGCCAGCAGAAGACTCTGGATAAACCCTCCTCAGGCAAAGAGCCGGGCCCAGTGTATCCAAACAGGGATGTGGAAAACAAGTCCCCCTCCATGGAGCTTCTCTGAGCACAGGAGACAAGGCATGCTCAGCGTCGCTTACCAGCCGAACCCCGCCGCCAGTAAAGCCTGAGCTTTACCTTAAAACCTCCTCTTCTCCCTCTCCTTCTCCGTGGTCTAGAGGATCCGCTGAAATCACCCGACGACGATCCAGCTTATGGAGGAGGATGGAAAATGCCGAAGGAGGATGAAGAGACATCGTGAGGCATCATAGAGGATCAGATGGATAGCAAAGCCAGACGATCATACACCAAGGCAGCCAATACATCATTAAAACTAAATGAGAACAGCAGAGCAGAAAAAAAATAATACAAAAGTAGTGGAGCACGACAAACTGCACCCAGCAGTGGCAGAGCCAAACACAGGTGCCAGCATACCAGAAGTTCTTCAACAGCTTCCGGAACATACCGGAAGTTCTATGCACAGCATATCACCAGGCCTGAGCTGCCGGTCATCCAGGACCTCTACAGGCCCAGAGGATCCTCTCTGCTCCCAGCCCACCCAGCCTTACACTCTTCACAGGACCAGATTCAGGGACAGTTTCTACCCACAGGCCATCAGGCTGCTGAACTGCAAAACAGGTCAGAGAGGTATAACAATGGAAAATGCACAACATGAGGAAAGACGAGGAGAAAAAAGAACTCCCCCCAGACTGAGCTCCAACAGGGAGATCAGTTTGAGAACAGAAAAAAAAAACCCTCAGCACATGAATCACCACATCTCACTACACAGAAGACATAAGCTTTGAAGGCGTTTGGAGGGGGTGGGGGGTGAGTGTAGGTCTGTGTCAGTGTACATGCGTGTGTGTGTGTGTTCTGTGTTCAACCGAGAGAAAGTGTCCCTTCACCCAGTTAGGCAAAAGTAAACAATCTTCGGTCAACACGGGTGGCCTTGAATGAGGAGGGAGAGAGTCACGGCACAGTCCTATTATCTAAGGGAGATTTGTTATTCCTGTCAGCTTTTGCCTTGAGCATCCAGCTGGCGCCAGGGGGGCTGCATGAGATGAAGATGGTAGTTGTTTTGGTTAGTGCGAACAAACTGCATCCAATTTTACAGTTGGTCTAATGTCCGTCACTGGTCACCAGGTCTCAATTCCCGTTGTTCTTCTCCAAGATCTTATCCATATTGCGTTTAATAAACACAGTCTGAGTACTCACAGCTTTGCCCATCGTCTATCATGTCGGCCAGCCTTGTGGGATTTTGAACAGCTGTAGCCGCTTCTTGTTCTTAAATAAGCCACCTCAGAGCCAGCTCCAATCAGCCAGAACTCTGTTATCGTGGTTCTGAATTGGTAGATGCCATTCAATGTCCTCCATCGAGAGTGTCGCCAGACACATGACACAACCGACCATCGAGTATCCAGCAGCAAACGTCTCTGCAGGACAATCAGGCTCTCCCAAGCCCGTTAAGGGACCAATTAATCAAATCCATAATTCTTCTTTAGGTTTTTAGATAACAACTCTGGGAGACTCTCTTAGGGTTAGAGCAGGGGTCAGCAACCCTGGGAACGCATGTCACAGCTGGCACGCGAAGGGTTAACTGATGGCATGACCATAGCTGGACTGGCCATCGGCCAACCGGGCATTTTGTTTTGTTTTGTTTTTGTTTTAACGGTATAAAGAATGAAAGGTGGTGGATTGGCCAGATGCTGGCCGATGTGTAAAAATAATTCAGTTGTTTGGTGGTGGCTATGGCGGAGCTTCCACAGAGGCCAGCAGGTGGACGAGGGAAAGGGGAGGCAGGAGGAGGAGAGACCTGAGGCGGCCTCCGGTCCGAGTGTCAGGTGAACTGAACTTCAGGTAAGAAGTTATGACCTGCAGTCTATCTGGGTCAGATATAAACCAAGTTTAGTTTATTTTTGTTGTGCTTTACAGTCAGTTACAATAATCGTACTGTAATATCGTACTGCTAGCATGATGGAGTTTCTATACAGTTGGGTGGGTGCTATGATGTTACTGATAATGAAATTTATTTTATTCATAAGGTTAGTTAGTAGAGTTGCCAACTGTCCTGTAAAAAACAAAATCCTCCCGTATTCAGAGAAAATATTACGCGTTTCATATTGAGGTAAAAAGGAACACAGTTTGTCCCGGACTTCAGCTAGAATGGAAAAAGACACAAAGCTGGAGTTATTCTGTCATTACGCTGCAGGTGCCTCTTCTTCTCTCATTCTCTCCCCCTCCCTTTCCTGTTGCTACTTCAATCATGAAACTGATCAATGATCAGCTGATCGGCTTTTCTCTCTTGTTTGTTTATCGCTCACTTTGCGCCAGAAAGAGGAAACCAGCGGATGTCGCGTTAAACAACAGCAGCACGTTTAAAGTTGATCAGCTTTTGTTAGAATTTATTTAATATTAATTTCTAGTATCAGCTGATGTTTGCTGGAGCCACAGCTGTAAAAGCTGCTGGTCATGATATCGGTTTGGATATCTGGTGAGAGGGAAACATGCAGATGAAACCAGGAGATGTCCTTACTGAATCATCAGAGCTGAACAGGTGATGGAGAAACAGGTTTACCTTTTAGGTGACATGAATGAGTTGAAGGGAAGTTATGAACTGTTTCTGAGAGACAAATAACACCAGGATCCTTTTCTATGTAGCTGACAGCTGGTAACTGTGCAGGGGCGGGTCTAGCAAAGTTATGCCAGGGGGCCAGGTAGGGCATTAACAGGGAAAGGGTGGCACAAAGAAATACTTTTCTTTCTTATTTCCATTTAAAATGTCTCGCTTTAATAAATAATTATCTGAATCTTACAATCAACGTTTTTATCTGATGTAAAATGTATGGAAATCATACATATACCGACAAGACAGTGTACATCACTGTCACAACAGCGTTTGTTTTCATTCAAAGGCTTCATGGCTTTTCCTATAATACCTGGTGGGCCGGTCTCTAATCAAAATGCCCGGGCCGATTTTTTGTCCCAGTTCAGCCCTGGTCACAACACGCAGTGAATTAATCTGAGAAGGTGCATTAAAAAAAAAATGGCCGGGCCAGTGGTGCACATCGCAAATTAGCTCGCATAGACAAATTAGTTGTGCTGCTTCTTAATGACGGTATCTTAGCTAACAACCCCAACTACCAGATTCAACTTGTAATTGGCTAAAAATAACTTATCCTACCGGTGAGAGGGACGTTGCTAGCTGGCAGTTTTTTCAAGCGATGTTGAAATTTCCACATTCCGACACTTCAAATGCTTCAGGAGCTGCCCGCTCAGCGCAGCATCAGCACCACGGAAATACACGGATACATCCGTAGACTCGAGACAGAATTCACAATGGGTTTTCGGGACTTTCAGGTGTATGGACCAATGTTTTATTTTCTGTTCAAACCAGAAAGCTTTAATGAGCAGCTGGATTTGTCTCGCATTAACTGGTTGGACACAGAGGACATCGAAATGCAGCTGACTGAACTGAAAAGCTCGACTCTGTGGGGGTCAAAGTTTGCAAAACTACGAACGCAGCTGGAATCCACAGCTGTGCATGTTTATGGAGCTGCATTTTCACCTGCTGGACATCACTACCTGACAAGTTTAACTGTCTTCAGAACATTGCAGAGGCCTTATTGACAGTATTTGGCTCTACATATCTGTGTGAGCAGATTTTCTCTCACATGAGTGTCCTCAGGCAGCCGTCTGAATGCTGGACACTCGGAGACCTGTGTCTCTGAGTGGGAGACCAGAGATCACATTAACATGTGTATTTCTGTATTAACAAACATGCCATATTGGCTCAGTTTATTTTTCTTATCATTGTTGTGAGGAGACCATAAATAGCATTTGCATTTTCTGTTGTACAGTTCATTTGCTGTTATGGATAAAAAGTGTTTTGGGGGTTTTTTGTTTCAAAATAGCTGATAACTATTCGCTGATAGCTGCCAACACCTGCAAACAAATATAATTCTATAAAGTTGTTCTATATAGTATGTAACTGTTGATATAGAGCATTATTAAATTTATTGCTAATGCAATCATATGGCACATTGACTTCTGAGGAAATTTTAGATGGCACTCATCATCAGAAAGGTTGCCGACCCCTGGGTTAGAGAATAAGCGAGACTATACAAAAGACATGAGAAGCCAAGCAGGAAAGATAAGGGAGAGGGAGAAAGTGCGACCGCCTCCCTCAAGAGCCAAGGAGTTACAAATACAGTTAAGCCCATAATTATTCATACCCCTGGCAAATTTTGACTTAAAGTTACTTTTACTCAACTAGCAAGTTATTTTTTGACTGGAAATGACACAGGTGTCTCACAAAAGATAATAAGATGATGTACAAGATGCATCATTGTGGAAAAAAATATTTCTCAGCTTTTATTTACATTTGAGCAAAAAGTATCATGTCCAGAATTATTCATACCCTTTACAAACTGTCACAGTCTCTGGGAAAATCCAAAGTTCCATACCATTCCAAATAGTCAAAGCTGTTCTAAAGCATCCTAATTACCCTGATTAATTGGAAATAGCTGTTTTGATCAACTCAACAGGTGAAAAACAGCAGCTCTCTGCAGGTGGTCTGTGGACATTCATGGCTAAGACAAAGGAACTCAGTGAGGACCTGCAGCTGTGCATTGTGGCTGCTCACAAGTGAGGAATGGGCTACAAGGCCATATCCAAATGTTTTCAAGTTCCAGTGGCTACAGTGCAAAGTATTATTAAAAAATACAAGATGTTCCGCACTGTGGAAAATCTTAGAGGACGTTGTCGGAGCTCAAAAGTGAAACCTGTGTTGGCCAGGAGAATAGTGAGAGAGGTGAAAAAAAGAATCCAAGGATCACCACCAAGGCCATTCTGGTGAATCTGGGCTCTGCTGGTGGCAATGTCTCAAGGCAGACAGTCCAACGGACACTGTTGGGTTCCACGGATGCAGACCAAGGAAAACGCCACTTCTCCAGGCACTTCTAAGGCATGCCAAAGCTCATTTGGCCTTTGCAAATGCTCATCTGGACAAAGAAGAAGGTTTCTGGTCTTCAGTGTTATGGTCAGATGAAACAAAAATTGAATTATTTGGTCACAATGATGTTGCCTTCATTTGGCATAAAATGGAGAAGCCTTCAACCCAAAGAACACCATCCCCACTGTCAAACATGGTGGTGGGAACCTAATGCTTTGGGGTGTTTTTTAGCCAATGGACCATGGAACCTAATCACAGTAAACAGCACCATGAAAAAGAGCAATACATGAAGATTCTCAACATCAGGCAGTCTGCAGAAAAACTTGGCCTTGGGAACCAGTGGACATTTTAGCACGACAATGACCCAAAACATACAGCAAACGTGGTGAAGAAATGGTTAGCAGACAACAACATTAACGTTTTGCAGTCGCCTAGCCAGAGTCCTGACTTGAATCCAATTGAGAATCTGTGGAGGAGCTAAAGATCAGGGTGATGGCAAGAAGACCCTCCAACCTGAAAGATTTGGAGCTCATTGCTAAAGATGAATGGGCAAAATGCCTGTGGAGACATGCAAAAAGCTGGTCTGCAATTATAGGAAGCGTTTGATTGCTGTAATAGCCAATAAAGGCTTTTTTCTATTGATTATTGAGAAGGGTATGAATAATTCTGGACATGATACTTTTTGCTAAAATATAAATAAAACCTGAGAAATATTTTTTTCCACAATGATGCCTCTTGTACATCGTCTTATTATCTTTGGGGAGACACCTGTGTCATTTCTGCTCAAAAAAGAACTTGCTTGTTGAACAAAAGTAACTTTAAGTCAAAATTCGGCAGGGGTATGAATAATTATGGGCTTAACTGTATATAGTATATCTTATATTAGTATTACCTTGTGTGCAATTTTGCTTTTTTTCTACATGAAATATTGAGGGGGCTCTGAGCCTAAGAATTTCTTTGCTGGTAGTGATGTGCCACTGTTACATATATATGATAAAATAAAACTTGAAACTTGAGACTGATTGATTTTCATGGTAAGGAAGATCAGTGAAAATTTCGATTTTATGGTTTTTGAGATATTTGTATTCAAATATTGCTACAGGAAAAAAAATCTTGCTACAGATTTCAATGTGCAAATACAATGGAGTGAATGTGGGGTGACTGGGTTAGGGCCAATCTGATATTTAATGAACATGTTGCAGAAACAAAAAGTGAAACGTGCAAACCTGCGTAGGTCAGCGTGAACAGACAGACGTTTTCCTCTCATGGAAACTTTGGCATTGAACTTGGTCTCCTGCAAGAAGGGAAAAAGACACTTTTAGTTTCCACCTCAAAGTCTGTGAGTTTTTTCTTGTTAAAAGGCTCAAAGATCATAAATGACAAGAAGGCGCAAACACTGAAGCCACAGGGATGCTTCAACCACATTTCAGAGTTTGTTTAGGGTCTTCATCTTCGTTTCTTTGCCTGGGACAGATATACAGTGGCTTGCAAAAGTATTTGGTCCCCTTGAACTTTTCCACATTTTGTCACATTACAGCCACAAACATGGATCAATTTTATTGGAATTCCAGGTGAAAGACCAATACAAAGTGGTGTACACGTGAGAAGTGGAACAAAAATCATACATGATTCCAAACATTTTTTACAAATAAATAACTGCAAAGTGTGGTGTGCGTAATTATTCAGCCCCCTGAGTCAATACTTTGTAGAACCACCTTTTGCTGCAGTTACAGCTGCCAGTCTTTTAGGGTATGTCTCTACCAGCTTTGCACATCTACAGACTGAAATCTTTGCCCATTCTTCTTTGCAAAACAGCTCCAGCTCAGTCAGATTAGATGGACAGCGTTTGTGAACAGCAGTTTTCAGATCTTGCCACAGATGTATTCTCTGTATGATGTTATATAAGTAAAGCTTAGTAACTTTTAAAAGGATTCAAAGCAGTCTTTACAGCATGAACCGAGTGTGTGGGGCATCGACCTGATGACCTAGGAGCTGACCTAGGAGCTCAGGAAGAACGATGGGGTTTCAGCAGGTCAGAGATATACTGGGAAGTTTCACCATGTAGGGCGCTACAAGTTAAAACTAGAATTTTAAGGTGAAACCTAAAATATATTGGCAGCCAATGAAGAGAAGCCAAAACTGGAGTGACGTGTGAGCTTCAGGTGGTGACAGGTAAAAGTCTTGACGCAGCACTTTGCACAGTCTGAAGACAAGTCAAAGCTGATTTGTTAAAACAGAAGAAAGAGGACAGTCACAATAATCAGTAAGAGCAGTTCAGCCTTTTGACACCAGCAGTCTGAGTTTAGAAATATTCATTAGATGATAAAGAAGTCATGAGAGGTCCCGTGACCCTGCGGTGTGTTTTTAAAGAAGAACTGTTATCCTCCGTCCGGTTAGGGTGGATTTGGAGTTTGTCTTTCTGCCTCAGATTACAAGCCATCAAAGACAATTAATCAGCCTTTTAAAAGGACCAGTGCAGCCATCCAGTCTTCACCAGATTATCAGGTCACCAGTGTGGCAAAACAGACCAGCCCAGCTAAGACAATTTCTATCAAAGGCAGAACTGTTATTTCAGATATCACTGACTAATACAAACAGTAAAAGATCTGTTATATATGACATGACCCATTTTAAAACAACACCAGTAATCCTAAACAAGTCCTTAAGAACATTATCATGATGCAGTGATCAGCAGTATCAAACCAGACCACAGTGTACAGTCTTTAGAGTCTGCTTTGGTTGTGTCCAATGTGTCTGCGTCTGTGTGTGTGTGTGTGTGTGTACCATGGTCATGCTGCTCAGCTGAACCGGAGGCTGACCTGGAGGCAGCACCATCACATTGACGATGGCAGTCATGACAACCGTGGCTCCAGACGTCTTGATGGAGGTTTTGGGCGGAGAGTTGACGGCGAGCTGGAGAGACAGTGGAGCATCCACCAGTGCCGGGTTCTACCCAGAGTACACAAGGAGAACATGGAGAAAACAGGCTGGTGTTACACACTGAAAAGCTGAACTATATTAACTTGTTAAGCCCCGGGGGGTATTTCTAACATTCCTGCTTGAAAATGACATGCCCAGAGCTAACTGACTATTTCTCAGCAATTACAAACTGTGTAAATCATCTTGATATCAAAATAAAGCTGACACTTGTGAGACTTCATCAAAAACACAATGCTATCACAGCAGAGGCCACTGTTTCAAAGTAATTGAGGATAAAACACAAAAATATAAAGCCGAACATTGTACCTGTGTTTGTTGTTGGTGGTGTTTGGAATTTGTCGGCTGGCAGCTAGGACGCTGCAGCCGTTCATATGTATATTCAGCAACTGTATGTGCAAATAAAGTATGCTGCAAAGCACAAATATGGCTTCGGGTCTGCCGTGGTGTTTCACATAAGCATTTTGCAATTTTGCAGAATTTTGCAGTATTTGGGAAACGAAGCACACTGAGAGATACAGCTAGGCAGGAAGTTTTTAACTTGATGGAAGCAAGACAGCAAAAGTAAGAGGGAATTGATTTCAATGTTTTTCACGTGTGTCAGGCTTCCTGGGTCGTCGACCCAGTGTTTTCAGTTGGACTTCGTCACTGTTCAGTTCCCATGTATGTTTCCTGTTTTGTTGTGTTAGCCTTTTTGTCCGTGTGCATTATGTTTTACTTCCTCTGTGTCAGTAGTTAGATTTAGTTCAGCTGTAATCTCACCCGTTTCTAGTCATGGTGAACCATTGGGTGAACATGGGATCCATATTTTGTGTTTACATCTTTTTGCAGAATCTGTTTACCAGTTCTTTAATTGTTTGTTGTTTTAGTTGTTTGGTGGTTGTTGAAATGCTTTTGTGAGCTTTTAGCTGGGATTCTGACATTTCTGTGGATACCACTCTATATTTACCCAACATCTGGCGGTGCATCCCATTAAACAAACCTCTTTTTTAATGAGCCTTTTGTCTTGCACTCCATCTTTGTTCTGTTTCTATTGTGTTGCTCTTGTGTTTCAGTCATGTTTCTGCTGTGTCTGCTCACCAGCATCATGATGAATCCAAAGTAGGTGGTTCTCAATAACATCTCCAGATCTTTGGGCATCTGAGCAGTTACAAGAAACAAATAGCAAACAGGAAACTAGTGACTTCCGTGATGGTTTAAGATGTTCTGGTTTTTATGGTTCTGGTTCTAAGTCTAAATGTTTTGTTTATGCTGGTTGACCTTTTCATTGACAATGTGCATCTGAAAGACTCCGGCCGTGTAGTAGGAGAACAAGCCACTGTCGAAGAAGAACTCGGACAGTGCCAAGTATACCATCCGGTCATACTCTTTGATGACGGGTTCCACAGCATAGTTCACCAACGAGATGTTCTGGTGAGAAAGGTCGAAGAACATCCCCTACGGAAACAACAGACACAATTCATTTATGGCCTCTATAAAAAACTACATCAGGTAATCTCAGGTAATCTTCACCCTAAAGTGCATGTCGAGGCTCCGGGACGTCACCACGGGATCACTGATCAGCGAATAATCGATACCAATAAACTGATCAACTTCTGTCCTCACTGGGATCGTCTCCAACAGTGAGTTCACAAGAACCAGAGCAGCATGATCCAGAGCCGGGCAGATCTGAGCGAAAGAGATAGAGGAGACGGGTGAGAGAGAGAGGGGGAGTTATGGGACAGGTGACACAAAGGAGACAGGTGAGGGAAGTGACACAGGTGAGCGCGAGAGGTGAGAGAGAGAGGGATGGGTGAGGGAGGTGAGACAGATGGATGGTGAGACAAGTGAGGGAGGAGAGACAGGAGAAAGACAGACATGTCAGAGAGCGACAGGTGACCAGGTACCTTTTGGTTGAGGAGGAAGCGCATGCCTGTTGTCAGAAATCTGGCCAGGAAGCCGTAAACTCTCCTTTAAAAAAGGCACAGAGATTCCTGGTTGGCTGATACTGTCACATAAGTCACATCATGCATTTATTGTTTATTGTTTATTGAATCACTGTAATTGATTACCCCAGCGTTCCACTGAACTTTGCACTCATTTTGCTGATTTTGGCATCACAAGTGATGTTATTGATCTTCAGCCGTCCCTCCTCGTCTCTGATCAGGTTCAGAGCTGTGTTGATGTTCACGCCCTCAGCCGACGCGTTGATGTTTCCTGTGTCGTAACTGAGAGGCAATAACATTATCATCAAAAACAACATCATCTGCAATTAGTGGTCCTGTGAGCACCAGCTCTAGTGGAGTGATTTGGTTCTCTATGGTGGAACTGCTTGGGTTGAACCATGTGTTCTGGAGGAGAACTCACAAGAACCAGTAGAGGATCCGTCTGTTGAAAGTCAGTGAGATCGATGAGTTCTGAACATCGAACAGCAAACCAACATCAGGGATGAACCGCAGATCAGCGTGAGTCAGATTCAGCTCTGTAATCTTCACACTGAGAACATAGCAAACAGAGAGGTGATGTTACTAAAACACATGGATGGGTCTAAATGATCACTTCAGATTTTGTGGAGTCATGTACTCAGTGATGGTGTACTGGAATCGTCCTTCTTCCCCCTTCATCTCCGGCATGCTGATGTTACTTAGCTCCTCTTCAACAAATTTTTGAGTTTCATACTTCACTGTAAACACAAAACAAACCTGATGATGACATTTCTAAAGTAGACATTTAAAGAGCTTTGGCAGAGAAAGTTCTTCAAACTTCCAAATAAATAACTAAATAGATAACTAACTCATCAGTAACTCTCTGGAGTTTAGAAGGACTTAGCAGCTTAGCTCAAAAATGTCCTGAAGGTTCCCAAACTCATTTAATCAGAAGAACTTTTCAACCTGACCAGGGATGTTTGGGAGTGGCAGAAAGAGCACTTTGACCAACATGTCCTCCATGTCATCCATCAGCTCCTTGTTTCTGTCAGTGATGGCCTCTGTGATTGCTCTCCTTTCTAAAATTCTGCTCACTGTAAACTTGATACAGTCCTGATCAAAAGATGCCTTTAAAAGGCTATTGACACCATTAAAACCAACATTCTTATTTTTTGGAATGGGAATTATTTTCTGCATGCCAAACATCTATTAAATACAGTGGCTTGCAAAAGTATTCGGCCCCCTTGAACTTTTCCACATTTTGTCACATTACAGCCACAAATATGGATCAATTTTATTGGAATTCCACGTGAAAGACCAATACAAAGTGGTGTACACGTGAGAAGTGGAACGAAAATCATACATGATTCCAAACATTTTTTTACAAATAAATAAGTGAAAAGTGGGGTGTGCGCAGTGTTGGTCAAGTTACTTGAAAAAAGTAATCAGTTACTAATTACTGATTACTTCCCCCAAAAAGTAATCCTGTTACTTTACTGATTACTTATTTTCAAAAGTAATTAATTACTTAGTTACTTAGTTACTTTTTAAAAACACGATTTACAACCTGAATAGGTGATAAAGCGATAGATCTTTCAGCCCAATTCTACTTTTTCTGCATAATTCATCATACAAAATGTAATCAAATGGAAAAGTCTCTTTTTAAAACTTGTTTTATTAGTTTTAATCTTTTAACTTTATGCATCAAGTAAAAATTAAATTATATGCAACATTCTCTGACTGGAAGAAATTTGTTTAACAATTAAACCTATTTTCTGCACATTCCAGCACATAAAATAAAATATGTTTTTGTGTTTACACTCACTCTTTCAAATAGATGCAAGTAAAACACAGCAGAAAATAAATAAAATCAAAGACTAGCGGTCCTGTTGCTCTATTTTCACCTGTAAAGCAGGAGTGGGGTAGGCGGAGGTTTACCCTGGTGCAGGTGTGCCGCAGCGGTCAGTGGAAGAATCCGCGAGTTTCTCTGTGAGTTTCACATTACGTCGTAGCGCACTCGGTGCTTGCTTGGAAGTTTAGGGTTTTTCGCTGTAAAAGAAGTTTCTTCCACGCACAACGGACACTAATGTTTTTGTCACTTTTATGGAATCAAACTCAAAATAAGGTCAGTACTTCCACGCTTTAAACGCTGCATGCTACACTCTGTCCCGCACTCGATATATTATGATCTGCAGACAGCTGTTGTCACGAACGTCGCACTCGCCACGTCACTGTCATGAGAGACGTTCTCGCAAAAAATCACGGTTTTAGTAACACAGTAACGCAGCGTTCCTATGTGAAAGTAACAGTAATCTAATTACCGTTTTGCAATAGTAATCCCCACACATTACTCGTTACTTGAAAAAGTAATCAGATTACAGTAACGCGTTACAAGTAACGCGTTACTGCCCATCTCTGGGTGTGCGTAATTATTCAGCCCCCTGAGTCAATACTTTGTAGAACCACCTTTTGCTGCAGTTACAGCTGCCAGTCTTTTAGGGTATGTCTCTACCAGCTTTGCACATCTACAGACTGAAATCTTTGCCCATTCTTCTTTGCAAAACAGCTCCAGCTCAGTCAGATTAGATGGACAGCGTTTGTGAACAGCAGTTTTCAGATCTTGCCACAGATTCTTGATTGGATTTAGATCTGGACTTTGACTGGGCCATTCTAACACATGGATATGTTTTGTTTTAAACCGTTCCATTGTTGCCCTGGCTTTATGTTTAGGGTGGTTGTCCTGCTGGGAGGTGAACCTCCGCCCCAGTCTCAAGTCTTTTGCTGACTCCAAGAGGTTTTCTTCCAAGATTGTCCTGTATTTGGCTCCATCCATCCTCCCATCAACTCTGACCAGCTTCCCTGTCCCTGCTGAAGAGAAGCACCCCCAGAGCATGATGCTGCCACCACCATATTTGACAGAGGGGATGGTGTGCTCAGAGTGATGTGCAGTGTTAGTTTTCCGCCACACATAGTGTTTTGCATTTTGGTCTCATCTGACCAGAGCACCTTCTTCCACATGTTTGCTGTGTCCCCCACATGGCTTGTGGCAAACTGCAAACGGGACTTCTTATGGTTTTCTGTTAACAATGGCTTTCTTCTTGCCACTCTTCCATAAAGGCCAACTTTGTGCAGTGCACGACTAATAGTTGTCCTATGGACAGATTCCCCCACCTGAGCTGTAGATCTCTGCAGCTCGTCCAGAGTCACCATGGGCCTCTTGGCTGCATTTCTGATCAGCGCTCTCCTTGTTCGGCCTGTGAGTTTAGGTGGACGGCCTTGTCTTGGTAGGTTTACACTTGTGCCATACTCCTTCCATTTCTGAATGATCACTTGAACAGTGCTCCGTGGGATGTTCAAGGCTTGGGAAATCTTTTTGTAGCCTAAGCCTGCTTTAAATTTCTCAATAACTTTATCCCTGACCTGTCTGGTGTCTAAAGCCAATCGAGGATCTGTGGCAAGGTCTGAAAACTGCTGTTCACAAACGCTGTCCATCTAATCTGACTGAGCTGGAGCTGTTTTGCAAAGAAGAATGGGCAAGGATTTCAGTCTGTAGATGTGCAAAGCTGGTAGAGACAGACCCTAAAAGACTGGCAGCTGGAATTGCAGCAAAAGGTGGTTCTACAAAGTATTGACTCAGGGGGCTGAATAATTACGCACACCACACTTTTCAGTTATTTATTTGTAAAAAATGTTTGGAATCATGTATGATTTCCGTTCCACTTCTCACGTGTACACCACTTTGTATTGGTCTTTCACCTGGAATTCCAATAAAATTGATTCATGTTTGTGGCTGTAATGTGACAAAATGTAGAAAAGTTCAAGGGGGCCGAATACTTTTGCAAGCCACTGTATGTCACGCCCGGTGTGGCAGGCGTGTGGAGATTATAGAGAGGACCCAAAAGGCGGCAGCTCTGGTGCAGGTGAGTCTTTATTTACACGCGTGGGTACAAACAACAAAGGCAGGTGAACAAGAACTGAAAAACCTAAACTGGGAAGAGCTAACAAACAAACCTAAAACCTTGGGTCGAGAAACGGAGATGCAGGGAGAAAACACGAGAACACGGAGGGGAGCAACACAGACGAACCAGCAACTAACAGAGGCAGACACGAGGTTTAAATACACAGAAGGATAACGAGGGAATGAGACACAAAAGGAGGGCACAGCTGGGAGTAATCAGACCTGACGAGACAGGGGAAAAGTAAACTGAACACACTGAGATAAGACAGAGACTTTTAAAGTAAAACAGGAAACACATGCACGTAATGACACAGACTCAAAACGCAGACTAAACACAGGGATACACTGGTAGAAAAGAATGAACACTAACTGAGGAAGAACAGAACCAAAATTACAATAATAGAAAACACAAAACGCTGGGTCAAAAGGACCCAGGATCATGACACTGTATGTGACATACAGGAAGAAATACAAACTTGGCCTTAAATGATTAGGTCTTAAATGGGTCTTAAATAATCAGGCCCCATCTTATCTTAATGACCTTGTAGTACCATATCACCCTATTAGAGCACTTCGCTCTCACTCTGCAGGCCTACTTGTTGTTCCTAGAGTATTTAAAAGTAGAATGGGAGGCAGAGCCTTCAGTTTTCAGGCCCCTCTTCTGTGGAACCAGCTTCCAGTTTGGATTCAGGAGACAGACACTATCTCTACTTTCAAGATTAGGCTTCAAACTTTCCTTTTTGCTAAAGCATATAGTTAGGGCTGGACCAGGTGACCCTGAATCCTCCCTTAGTTATGCTGCAATAGGTGTAGGCTGCCGGGGGATTCCCATGATGCACTGGGTGTTTCTTCTTCACTGACTATGTGTTAATAGACCTCTCTGTATTGAATTATTAGTCATTATTCATCTCTGGCTCTGCTGGAGGTTTCTTCTTGTTAAAAGGGAGTTTTTCTTTCCCACTGTCACCAAGTGCTTGCTCAAAGGCGGTCATATGATTGTTTTAGGTTTATAATGACTCATATACTCACACATGTCCAGTCCTCTGTCAGTGATACGTATTTTACAGCCTGCAGGTTCAGCAGAGCCCATGACAGACAAAGACCAGAGGAAGAGGAAGTGCACGAAATAGGAAGTCATCCTGAACCTGAATATGCCAACCTGAAACAAAGAAGAGTTCACATAAAATAATCCCACCTTTGTATTTACATCTGTAAGGACAATAATACAGGTTTTGTAAGATGTCATGAACATGCCATTTTTAATGTTAAACCCTTGAAATAGAGCTGAAAGAAAATGTTTGGACCTACAGTGGGGGAAAACCTAAAATAAGAACTGTGCACTGAAAAGTGCTTCTAAGGTTCTGGTTCTGGTTCTTGGTTGGACTGTTTGGTAATTGAGTTTAGATGTGCACAGATGTTGTTTTCCTTGTTAAATGTGGTTTTCTGGCCTTTTTAAAGAGTCGCAGTCATGCTTTATAACAACATTTGTAGGATCATCTATTTCTGGTCCATCGTTTCTCCACAGCAGACCGTCTACCATCAAGTCAGGGTTGAGTCATCAGGAAAAGGAGGCAGGAGGTCATTTATGAGGTTTGGGGGGATTTTTTTTAATAGACTGTTCAGAGGAGGTGTTTGTACCCTGAGCCGTGACTTACAGGCATCCTCACTTTATTTTTTTTCTCACTCAGTTTTTTTCTCAAGCGAACTGCTCAAAGGTAACACCAAGTGTTTTATGAACGTCATAACCTGTTTAAAACCTGAAACAAGAAGCTGCGGTGGGGGTCAAAGATGATGATGGCCACACAGATCTGTAGGGTGAACACATTTCTAACACTGTGATCTCCATACAAACACAGTTCAACTTGAACTGCAGTAACCTCTGTTCCTCTGTTGCAACAACAACCCTCCCCCTGCTCCAAGCGCCTCTCAGCAGCTCCTGGCCTGATTTCTCTGCTTTTCTGACAGGAAGTGAAATTGTTGACTTTCTGATTAGAAATGTCCACTCTGTGGTTCCTTCTTTTACTTTATTTTAGATTTAAACTGTTTTTAGACTGCAGTCAAGCAGTCAAAGGTCTTCAGCATGAAAGCACACTTCTTGATTTCTCTTTAAGCTGAAATGTTCTCTCTAATCCCATTAAAATGTCCGCCTATAAAACCAAAGTCACAGCTCCACAGCTGTTAGAAATAAACACCTCTAAATCTAAAACACTGAACCATCCTGAGCTCTCTCTACTCACATTAATTAACTTTTTTGAGTTCTGGTCTGATGTTGGTCTGTCTCCAGATTCCTTGTACAAAGAGTTGCCATAAATTGCAAAATTCTGATGTTCTTATCATGGGTTGAATTTCCTTCTTCAAAATGTGGACTTAATCCTCTCAAAGATATAAACAGAGCAACTTGGACCTTAAAAGCGCTCCTGACATGAGAAATTGTAGGAGCACTTTAAAAGGACAAAGAGTTTCCTCAGCAGCAACTGGTGGAAACAAAGTGTTGTGCTACAGGAAAAAAAAAAACAGACAGGATAAAGCATGAATTCATTGTCCTTAAAGGCAGTTACAGCACTTTCAGAAAGACATCTACTATATTCAATTGATTCCCCATTGCTGTATGATCCATTATTGTAAATGTAAATCTAAACTGTTAAGAAGATGGTTTGAGGTAAGTTATTTGGAACTGACTTCTACCTCACAAAGCGTCAGTGCGTAAAACCTAAATTCTCTTTCATGGCCACCAGGGGGCGATGCCTGTGGTTTCCAAGACCCTTCCAGTCCTAAAGAAAGTCCACAGATGCTCTGACATGTGTAAACACTTTGCTGATGAGTTCGTAGCGCATCTTGACAGATTTTAAAAGATTACATGCCATGATGAGCCTTGAACAGAGAACAAGACCTGAAAGACCACACACACATTACTCAACAGGTTTGAAGCTCCCAACAAACTTCCAAAAAGCAGAGCATCCTCACAAATATTGACACAAGCTCAGTCTGTAATCAGTGTATTTAATAACAGCTCAGTGCCAAGAGCCAATCAGCATCCAGCTGCTGCTGCACCCACATCTAAACATCTGGCTCACCACTAACTGCTAAGGGCTAACCTTTAATTACACTCCTTCAGAGTCCTCCTCATTCATTCAGCTACTGAAGCTCAAACACAGACTCCACACCCAAACGCTGACCTCCAACCTCTGACCTCTGATCTTCCAGTCTCAGAGGCAAACAAAGCAGCAAATGTTCCCCAACAAACAATGAAAGAGTTAAATCAGTGACCTCATAACATTTTAATTCAGCCTAATAAGTCCAGCAGTTTCAGTTTAACCCTGTCCTGTCCTGCAGTCTCTCAGTGACGCTGTGGCGACGGGCGAGCTTCCTCCTGCTCTAATAGTCAGAAGCTTTTTAAGAATCTCACATCGCATTAAAATCTCTCCACCAGACACACACGGTCCGTTTTTAAACATTTTCCTCAGTGAGCTGAAAGCCTGGATGAGGATTATACTGGAACAGGAGGTTATGGGGGGTTACAGTTTAAACCTCCTCTTCCTCAGACCTGCATCCGCTGAGCTGCAAATTCAAACTAACAATCACAATAAAAAAAAAACCTCAGATGGGGCTCACCTGTCCATGATGTCACGCTCTCTGTTTGTTTACCTGCCTGTCTGGTGTCAGCTGACCTCTGTCTGTCTGTCTCTTCTCTGAGCTGAACTCTTCCTTTTGTGTCTCCCTCTCTGATGTCAGCTGTTTTTCCTGCCTCTGAACTCTGCTCTGAATGTCTGAGTGATGAAACTCACAGATCAGCAGCTGGAGGATGAAGAGGAGGAGGAGGAGATCACGTCGTAGTTTCTGATTTTCTGTCCCTGTTCACTCTGAGCGCCGATCACTCTGTGGAGACTTTTATCCCGAGGGAGTCACTGACTCCTCCCCCTACCCCTCATGCTTCCCCTTCCTCCCCCTCCCCCTCCTCTGTGTTTCTCTTCATGTTTTAGCTATACATTTTCTCTTTTTCTTTTAGAGAGGTCTTGAATGAGCTGAGGGGTTTTTATTGTCTAAGGGTTCAAACCAACAACAAAACAAAAATACTGTCATGAACTCATTATTGGTGGTTTAATCTAAAAGAAACTGGCTTTAAAAAAATCAAAATGTGCCTCACAGTAAAAACAATAATATTGCCATAAAATAATCAGGTGTTTAGAAACCATAACATTTCTTATGAATGTTCTTTTTACA
The DNA here is from genome assembly GCF_013358895.1 of Oreochromis aureus. Taxonomy (NCBI): domain Eukaryota; kingdom Metazoa; phylum Chordata; class Actinopteri; order Cichliformes; family Cichlidae; genus Oreochromis; species Oreochromis aureus. The sequence goes on along the minus strand of NC_052946.1, from coordinate 42,271,807 downwards.
TAATATTTTAAATAAATTTAGTTCCTTATTCAGATTTCAAGGATTATTTTGAACATACAAAGCTACTTTAGTCCTCCTGGTCTCAAACTGGGAGCTTTCCTGTGTGAGGCATAGGCACACCATAAAATAACTAAATAAAAAAAGTAATAATAATTTTAATCCACATTTTAAAAAAGTACTGTTCTGGTAGCTTGAGCACAAGAAACAAATAAACTAACAAAATAATATTAATTTCCCATGACATCAATCTACAGATTATAAAACTGTAAATAATAAATGATCAAAGTATTACAATGCAGTAAATTAAATACTTTTGTTGTACCTTTAACTTTACATTCAATTCAAATTAATTTTACTTACATAGCACTAAATAAATGCTACAGATGCTTCTAGTTCCTTTGTATTATAAGGAACCCCAGAGAAACCCCAACAATCAGACAACTTCCTTTAAGAGAGTTTGGAGACGGGAGTGTGATGGATAAGAGTCCAGCCTGAAAGTAATAAATGCATGAACTAGTTTTTCAGCATCACTCTGAGACAGGATATTTCTAATTTTAGAGATGTTGCACAAATGGAAGAAAGCAGTCTTACATATTTGTTTAATATGTGCATTGAAGGACATATCCTTGTCATGGTGCTGGGTCGTTGGCCCAGCGTTTTGTGTTTTATGATTATTTTCCTCTGTTCTAGTTATTCTGATTTTGGTATTCTGTGTCCCCCCTTGTGCCCGGTTTGTGTTCTGGATTTCCTGTTTTATTCAGAAGGTCTGTGTCTGTGGTCATTGTGTTCAGCTTGTGTCCTCCAGTCATCATGTGTATTAGGATCAGCTGTTCTTCCCTCCTGTGTGTAATTACCCGATTACCTTGTGTGTGTATATATAGTGGGTGTCGATCTGTGCTCGTTGTCGGCTCGTCTGTGTTCCATGGTGTTCTGTTCCTCTGTCTGCGTCTCTCTGCCCCGCATCTCGTTTCGTATGTTCTCAGGGTTGTTATTTAGTTCTCCCAGTTTAGGTTTCTTCAGTTATTTGTCATCCCTCACTGCCTGTTTGCCACTACACCACCTTGTAAATAAACATCACTTGAATCATCAGTCATCGCCTGCATTTTGGGTCCTCCTTTCCTCCAACACCACTCGGCTTGCCTCGGCAGCCGTGACAATCCTGGTCAAAAATGACTCCAAGGTTCCTCACAGCATTACTGGAGGCCAAGGTAATGCCATCCAGAGTAAGAATCTGCTTAGATACCATATTTCTAAGATTTTCAGGGCCGAGTACAATAACCTCAGTTTGATCTGAATTAAGAAGCAGAAAGTTAGCGGCCATCCAGGTCTTTATGTCTTTAAGACATTCCTGCAGTTTAACTAATTGGTGTGTGTTACCTGGCTTCATGGATAGATAGAGCTGCGTGTCATCTGCATAGCAGTGAAAATTTATGCTATGTCTTCTAATGATGCTGCCTAAGGGAAGCATGTATAATGTAAACAGAATTGGTCCTAGCACCGAACCCTGTGGAACTCCATAATTAACCTCAGCGTGTGAAGAGGACTCTCCATTTAGTTGAACAAATTGGAGTCTATTGGATAGATATGATACAAACCACTGCAGTGCAGTACCTGTAATACCTACAGCATGCTCAAATCGCTCTAATAGGATATTATGGTCGACAGCATTGAACGCTGCACTGAGGTCTAGTATATGATCTATATCCTTAAACATTCAGAAAGACATCTACTGTGATGAAGTCTACTCCCCACTGCTGTGTAATCAATTATTGTAAATCCAAATGTTATCAGGAAATGATCGGCGAAGAGAGGGAACACTGTTAACCCTGTCATCCATGAATTATGACAACCTCAGTCAGGATTTTTATTCACCTTTAGGCATGAAAAAAATATTTTTTACTTCATTTTTTTAAACATGTACTTTTCAAATAGTTTTTTACATGTCTGCTTAGGTGGACAACATACGTTTTGACTTATGAATTTGACAAATGAATAAATACAAATGTGTTGTGTTTATGTGCAAGTATACCTTCGACACTGACACAGATACAAGAAGACAGCCTTTGAATTGCTGTCCACTGTAGTGACCACCAATTATCTATGAAGCCCACATCGTTTTTCGGACACCACTCAGACAGCCAGCAATTTAAGGAGAACATGTGGCTAAACATGTCACTCCTGGTCTGATTGGGGAGGGGACCAGAGAAAACAGGAGTCTGTCATGGGTGTGTTAGGTGTTTCACTAAATGGGGGAAAATGATTACAAATATGAGCAGGTTGGCAGTGTACCAGAGGCCTCTATTTTGGACTATGCTTCCGACTCATCATCAGCCAGCTGCTCGGGACAGTCTGCTTGGGCAGAGTTAAAGGCTGCTGCGCGACCTTTGGCTGCACCGACTACAGCGACCTGGTTAGCTATAGGTTTTATAGGTGTGAAGAGACGGGTCTCCAATTCACTCATCCTGGCCTTAAATGTTTAAGATGAAATGAGATCATCTTTTATTTGTCCTACAGTGGGGACATTTTGAGTGTTACTGCAGCAAAGATTATAATATTTAAAATGCTTGTTAGATTTGAATGGTTATGATTTTATGGGATTAATATAGAAATATAGGAGGCCAAGCTGAAAATGTTCAAATCTTCACTGAGAGTAGGCAGGATGGTAAATGGTAAATGGCCTGTATTTGTATAGCGCTTTACTAGTCCCTAAGGACCCCAAAGCACTTTACACAACCAGTCATCCACCCATTCACACACACATTCACACACTAGGATGGTCAGGATTAGAAATGCACACATTAAAGGGACAGCCCAGGGTCAAAGAGGTCAGAGAGAGAGGCTGAGATGGTTTGGACATGTGCGGAGGATATTCACTTATCCTTAGCAGGGTCATGGGAGGGGGGCTAGAACCTATCCCAGCTACCGTAGGTAGGGTGATGTACACTAATGACAGGTTGCCAGGAAACAAGCTTTTATTTAAGGGAATGTCTCCAAGGTAAGAGGAATTAGGAAGGAGATCATATCCGAAATTTTAAAAAGCCAAAATAAAATACAAGGATAAGGTAGAGGCTGAGATGGGTCGCAAAAACTTAAGGGTTGCCTGGGCAGGGATGAAACACATGACTGGTCACTGTCACAGGGACAAGTTTCCCAGGTTTTAGTTCAGACTTTCAATTGGCCAATGAGGTGAATAGATTTTATTTGCGATTTAATGATAATTATAATTTTAGTAACACACTGGATTTGTTAAAAGAGAGTACCAGAGCCCCCCCAGCTATGTTCTTTGATAAAAGACGGGTGGAAAAGTCCAGGTCCTGATAATATATGTGGCCAGGTGCTAAAGACGTGTACTTTGTAAGGAAACTTGGAGGTTTTAACATTTCATCTGAAATGATGACACTTTTTATAAAAGTTTTATTGAATCTGTTTAAATGTTTTGTATCATTGGTATGGTAATGTGTCTTTGACCAATAAGACCAGACTTGCTAACCTGGTTAAAGTGGCAGGTCAGATTTCAGGGAGGTCTCAGGTCCAGCTTGTGGACTTTTATAACAGGCAGGTGCTGAGGAGGTCCTCTCTTTAATGATCTTCAGCTGCTTCCCTCAGGTCATTGGTATAAAGTGCCTGCAGTTAAGACTAAGAGACATAGAGTGTCTTTTGTACCTGCTGCTATTATCATGGTTAGCAACACTAAACCATGAGTGTTGTTGCCATTGCACTTTGTTGATGATAACATTTGGGCTGTCCTCTCTGGGCTTTTTTTTTTTTTCTCCTGTGAGTTGTGCTTGTTTACTTTTGTCTATCTGTGTGTGGACAAACTGCAAATCAATTTCCCACTGGGGACAATAAAGTTACCATTGACCACTGACCAATCTGTTGGGTTGCCAACACATAGGCAGACAACCATTCACATTCACACCTATGGGCAATTTAGAGTCACCGGTTAACCTAACCCCACTAACTACACGTGTTTGGACTGCAGGAGGAAACCGGAGTACTCGCAGAGAACCCATGCAGACACTTTTCATCATCAAAACAGTCAAGCTTTGCTGATGTGACTGAGATTTTCAGCTTCAATGAGATGAAGTGAAATATTTAATGGAGGATAATCTGCAACACAAAAAGCAAAAGCACAGAGAAAATTCAGGATTAATGAGAGCACACTGAAGGATTCAAGGACGCAAAGGCCAAAGAATAAAATTATAAAGAGAATCGTGGAGTTCAATAATATCAACATTCTTTATATCCACGCTCCCTACTTTGCACATGTTCAAATCAGCTAAGCCTCTCTGACTCTGAGCTGTCTCTCTGATGGACTCATTTCTAATCCTGTCCAACCCCTCTCAGTTCCAGTGAACATCTGGATCATCTTCAGCTCTGCCGCAACCATCTCCAAACCATCCGTCACAGAATCCAAGACAGTCAGGTGTTAGAGTTAGGGACTGTGAAATTACTTCTTAATGATGATGTTAAACTGCTCAGCGGCAGATTTAAATAATCCAAGACATTCCATTCATCTGAGTGCAGGGGTACAATAATCCAGTGTGATGGTTGGTAGCTCATTTGGAAAAATCTACCACTTCTGGCTTTAATAGCCTTATTTACGTATTGTTTGCGTTTGCATGGGACGCTGTGACGTGTGCTTTCTGAAGCACCGTCAGATTTATTACGCTGGCTGTAGTTTTACGCTCGAGCTGACGGGGGCAGCAGTACGCCTCTGAAGTGCCGAAAGCCTGGCTAAGGAAGAAGAAGTCAACCGGAAACATACGATTGCATTTCCTGTTTTCATCAACACACACGTGTGTGACTGTGTGGACAACGTCTTCAGAACCCGTTCAGACCCGGACATCGGACCACCATGTTGGAGCAGCTCGGTCTGATCGGGACGATCCGGGACGAGGATTCGAGTCCCGACGAGGCGGAGACCGAATCCGAGCAAGAGGTGAGTCCGATCTGGGACCAGAGCCCATCCGCTGGTATAGGTGTGAATAATTTTCGGTGAGGTTCAGCGGCTTGCTGTCGTTTCCTGCGGAATGTCCTGAAGAACAAACATTATCTGACACTGTGAAATCAATGGAATTAGTTGCCGCTCACTGCAGACGCTTTAAGTTCACCGTATCGGTAATATCGGGCCTGTATGACCTGGTGTTGGACCGGTACCACGGAGTATCGCACAGCTCTGGCGCTCAGTGTAAACATGTAATGTAAACCTTCACAGAGGAGAGCTGAGTGCAGTAATGGCCACTAATGCAGCATCACCTCTCCCGGTCAGTCATAAACACATTAGTAATGAAGGCAACTATGAATTCAAACCCAAACAGAGGTTAAAGGTTAAAGGTCAGAGGTGAGCGGGGTCTCTGTGTGCTGCGGGCCGGACGGGGGCTTCTCCCTTTTCTTTGATGTTTGGTGGTTTCAGCTGCGGGCAGTGTTGGGGAGTAACAGAGTACATGTACCGCCGTTACGTATTTAAAATACAAAATATGAGTAACTGTATTCCGTTACAGTTACCGTTTAAAAAGGTGGTAATCAGAATACAGTTACTTTGTTGAAATAAAAGGATTACAGGGTGGTATTTTCCTGTTTCCTATGTTAGGCTATGCCCTTTCTATTTTTGGTAATTTCACGCAGGTGGAAACCCAAACAAAACATGCACTGAGAGGCTCCAATGCCTGTGTCTCAATCTCGCGGCCCATGTCACCCCTACTTGCAGCCTCATAATGACGTGAAGGAATATTTTTAAAAATGATTTCATATGAAGGCAATAGGCAGAGTGTTACAGGCATAGCCCTAAAGAATGCAGCCTCATGGGCAGTGTAGTCCGTGCTGCAGGGAGCGACCTGCCATACCTGTTATGTGTCTGTGAGCGAGGGAGGGAGAAAAAGGAAGAGTATGAGCTGTCACCGAGCAGAAACGGCAGATGGAAGCATATAAATATAACAATAACCACTGCAGCCAAAAGGAGTGCCTGACGAGCCCAGTTGTAAGTAAGTTGTTAAGACTCGACTGTACACTGTGTTCGTGTTATGACCTCTGGGCGAGTGTCAGATCTGACTGCTCAGCTGGAGGTCTGGATCTTAAAGGCTGCAGTATCAGTTGCTGTGACGATATAAAGAAGCGTGATGTGAACTCCTCTCATAATGCTGAAATTACAGAATTAAACCTGAAGTTACCTGATGTTGCATCTGTATGCAGTTTCTGTGGAAATGCCACCGTCTGCGAGGTTTATTGCTAAAGGGTTACTGGGAGGGGTCACTCACCTGTTGTCTGTCTCACCTGTGCTCTGTCTGTGTTCCAGGAGGAGCCGATCGTGCTGAAGAAGAAGAAGAAGAGTCGCGGGTCGAGAGATTTTAACTGTGACTTTGAGTTTGGAGAGAGAGACGGGCCGAGCCACGACGATGACTGGGCGATGGCCGATGTCATGAAGCAGCTCAAGAAGAAGGTAGAGAACAACCTGCTGCGGAGCAGCACAGTTACTTCATCACACACATGGAACAACGGGAGGAGCATAACACTTTCCACCTGTGTGTTTGTTCTCACATTCTGTGTTCTGTCTGCAGAGAACCTTGACAACTCTGGACCAGAAAATAGAGAAAATCCGCCGAAAGAGGAAAGCTGAGGTGAGTGTGAGGCTAACGAGCCTGAAGGTTGAGTAGATTCTCTTTAGAAGGTGAAACTTTGTTTCATGTGGAATATGACAGCATGAAGTCGCATGACAGAAATACCCACAGCGCTTTGCAGTAGTAAATCTTGCACAGGTTAAGCAGAAAAGGACAGGTGAGTTGACTGGCCCCTTGTATCAGTCTATTTTCTGTGCGTCAGGTGTTGTTTTCTTTGACCTTCAGGAGAAATCATCTCAGAGTGACGCTGCTGAAGCTTCATCAGAAAACCACCAGGAGGAGGAGGAGGAGGATGTGAAACCTCCAGCTGGAGAGGTAGCTGCTACTGATGAAGACGATGATGAGGACGAAAATGAGGAGTTTGGATCGAGCGACGAGGAAATTTTGACCAAATCAGGTAAGAAACTTTTATTTTTAAATGTAGCAGGAAGAATTCTTTCAGATGTTATTGTTTGTAACTAAAGTTTGAGCCTGAGACCGATGAGTGGCGCTCTGATACAGTTGTTAATACTGTCAGTGGAAGTTTTATTTTTACTTCCTGTTTCCTGTCAGACACGCTCAGAGACAAGGAACGACGGGGGAAGAAGAGGAAGGTGGCAGAGGAGGTGAGGAAGACAACCGAATAAGATCACGTGTTCATGTCGCGGGTTACATGTTAACAGCCATCTTTGTGTCCAGGCAGCAGAGTCGTTCTATGAAGACGCGTCGCAGTACGATGACCAACTGACTTTCGACGACATGAATCTGTCCAGGCCGATTTTGAAGGTAAGACCAGCACATCTGCTCAGACCTGGACATCTGCTGCTGTGTGACTCGTTTCTGTTGTTGTCTGAGTAAACTCTGTGTTCCTGCAGGCCATCACTGCTCTGGGCTTTAAGCAGCCCACTCCGATCCAGAAGGCCTGCGTCCCTGTCGGTCTGCTGGGCAAAGACCTCTGTGCCTGTGCTGCTACTGGGACAGGTAACACTGGGTCTCGTTTATCATACTGGGTCCAGTTGATCTCAGTTTAATTGGACACGTGAATTCCTCTTTTCTGTGCAGGGAAGACAGCAGCCTTCATGTTGCCTGTGCTGGAGCGATTGGTTTATAAGCCCAGGACATCCCAGGTGACCCGCGTCTTGGTTCTGGTTCCCACCAGAGAGCTGGGGATCCAGGTTCACTCTGTTGCCCGTCAACTCGCCCAGTTCACGTCTATCACCACCTGCCTGGCTGTTGGTGCGTCTATTTGTCGTGGTTCAATTATCGTTGGATCTGACTCAGTCTGACTCTGGACCCGGTCGGATTCAGACTTGGTCTGGGCCTCATCTGTGTTGATTTGTCTTCAGGTGGGTTGGACTTGAAGTCTCAGGAGGCAGCGTTGCGGGCTGGCCCGGACATCCTAATAGCGACACCTGGTCGGCTGATCGATCACCTTCACAACACGCCGAGCTTTGAGCTGACGCACATTGAGATCCTGATCCTGGACGAGGCCGACAGGTAAAAAGCGACGGGGGAATCCGTCACACCAGAAACCAGAATCTGCCGAGACACTTACCTGTGCGGTTGTGTGTGGTTCCCTCAGGATGCTCGATGAATACTTCGAGGAGCAGATGAAAGAGATCATCAGGTTGTGTTCCTACAACAGACAGACCATGCTGTTCTCTGCGACCATGACAGAGGAGGTATGCATGCTCAGTCATGTGTGTGCTGCTGTATCATGTGATCACTGAATGACTGTCCTGTGACACGTGTTTTCAGGTGAAAGACTTGGCAGCGGTGTCATTGAAGCAGCCAGTCAGGATCTTTGTTAACAGCAACACTGACGTGGCGCCGTTCCTGCGGCAGGAGTTTGTCCGAATCCGACCTCACAGAGAAGGAGATCGTGAGGCCGTGGTGGCTGGTAGGTACTCGTTGATACTGCAGTAACATCGAGGTACTAGTGACAATTCTACAGTTCTACCTGTGTTTGTTTTTCTCAGCTCTGCTGACTCGGACGTTCCAGGATCACGTCATGTTGTTCACTCAGACGCGGAAACAGGCCCACAGACTGCATATCTTGTTGGGACTAATGGGATTGAAGGTTGGAGAACTGCATGGAGAACTGAGTCAGAACCAACGACTAGAGAACCTCAGGTACACATAAAACCGGGGATTAGAGAACGTCAGGTGCACGCACAACGGGGATTAGAGAATAAGTTGCCGCTCCATATTAGGCTGGCCCCAACACTTGATATTTTTTAAATCACTTTAAAGAACACACCTTTTCTTCAAAATGTTTTAGGAGTAGTACCAGAGTCAGCCTGTAGTCAGTTTCTGGTCGCTTTTAATCTTCTTTATTTTGTTAATTTTATTTATTGTCTATTTTATTCATGTTTTACTACTAATTTTATTTATTTTTTACCTTGGGCTAGTTCCCTCTTATTAATGTGTTTATATGTGTAAAAACCACAACCAATACAGCCTTCGTTCTCACAGTATTACACAATTGATTTTCCCAAAACTTTGGTCAACCGTGTTGACTTTAAAGTGCTCTATAAAAAGAGTTGGATTAGATGAGAGAACCTGAGGTACACTCAGAACTATAAATTGGAGAACCTCTGGTTTAGAATAAGTAACTTTGCTCTTGTCGTGGTTGTTGTTTTGCAGGCGTTTCAAAGATGAACAGATTGATATCTTGGTGGCGACAGATGTGGCAGCCAGAGGTTTGGACATCGATGGAGTCAAAACAGTGAGTGTTCTGCAGGAGAACCGTAAAGTTATGGCAGGGTTACTATGGTGAAGTTCCTACAACCACTGAAATATGAATAAAGACAGAATTCGATGGTTTAATGAAATATGGTCATAAAAGAAGAAAAGTCACATGACACAAAAACTTTTTCTTCCCCTTGTTTTTCAAACACGATTCAAAGTGGATTATAGTCTGTTACCATGGTAACCAGAGTAATCAGAAGCGTTAAAGCTGCTTTTTAAAACGTGTTTCGCTCGTTCGCCTGCCTATCCCTCAGGTGATAAACTTCACCATGCCTGGCACGGTGAAGCATTACGTGCACCGCGTGGGGCGGACTGCGAGAGCGGGGCGATCGGGGCGTTCAGTGTCTCTCGTCGGAGAGTCCGAGAGGAAGATGCTGAAAGAGGTCGTGAAGTCAGCCAAGAGCACCGTGAAGGCTCGCATTCTGCCGCCAGGTAAACAATCCTAAACTGTGAGCAGGTGACCCAGGTGAGGAGTGTCCTCCAAGTGAGAGAACCTGTCACTGAAATGTGTATTTGTGTCATTCAGAAGTCATCCTGAAATTTAGAGACCTGATCTCCAAACTGGAGAAAGACGTGGAAGCTGTGATGAAGCTGGAGAGAGAGGAACGAGAGCTGGCTGCGTCTGAGGCCAAGGTACACCTGGATACCTGCATACCTGTCGCTAAAATACCTGTTTTTAATTTAAAAGCAAAAGAACTGAACAGCAACAAACAGGATTTTTATTTAAACCGTGTGTGTGTGTGTCTGTGTGTAGCTGAGTGTGGCTCAGAAGCGTCTCACTGACTCCGCCTCCTCTGATCAGTCACAGCGGGTTTGGTTTCAGACCCAACAGGAAAGGAAACAGAGCCGCAGTAAGTACTAATTCACACGCTGTAGTATGTCGTGAGCACTGTGTGACTGTGGGTCATCCTTCGTTCAGTGTTGAAGGCTGAGCAGGAAGTACTGTGTAGTAGTGCTGTCGCAGTACTCGGATTTTAAACTCAATCCTGTTATCAAAGGAGAGCGAAGTGCTCTAATAGGGTGATATGGTACTACAAGGTCATTAAGATAAGATGGGGCCTGATTATTTAAGACCTTGTATGTGAGGAGCAGGATTTTGAATTCTGGATTTAACAGGAAGCCAATGAAGGGAAGCCAAAACAGGAGAAATCTGCTCTCTCTTTCTAGTCCCTGTCAGGACTCTTGCTGCAGCATTTTGGATCAGCTGAAGGCTTTTCAGGGAGTTTTTAGGACATCCTGATAATAATGAATTACAGTAGTCCAGCCTGGAAGTAATAAATGCATGAACTAGTTTTCAGCATCACTCTGAGACAGGATATTTCTAATTTTAGAGATGTTGCACAAATGGAAGAAAGCAGTCTTACATATTTGTTTAATATGTGCGTTGAAGGACATGTCCTGGTCAAAAATGACTCAAGGTTCCTCACAGTGTTACTGGAGGCCAAGGTAATGCCATCCAGAGTAAGAATCTGCTTAGATACCATATTTCTAAGATTTTCAGGGCCGAGTACAATAACCTCAGTTTGATCTGAATTAAGAAGCAGAAAGTTAGCGGCCATCCAGGTCTTTATGTCTTTAAGACATTCCTGCAGTTTAACTAATTGGTGTGTGTTACCTGGCTTCATGGATAGATAGAGCTGCGTGTCATCTGCATAGCAGTGAAAATGTATGCTATGTCTTCTAATGATGCTGCCTAAGGGAAGCATGTATAATGTAAATAGAATTGGTCCTAGCACTGAACCCTGTGGAACTCCATAATTGACCTTAGTGTGTGAAGAGGACTCTCCATTTACATGTACAAATTGGAGTCTATTAGATAGATATGATACAAACCACTGCAGTGCAGTACCTGTAATACCTACAGCATGTTCTAATCGCTCTAATAGGATATTATGGTCAACAGTATCGAACGCAGCACTGAGGTCTAGCAGGACAAGCACAGAGATGAGTCCACTGTCAGAGGCCATAAGAAGATCATTTGTAACCTTCACTAAAGCTGTTTCTGTGCTGTGATGAGCTCTGAAACCTGACTGAAACTCTTCAGATAAGCCATTCCTCTGCAGATGATCTGTTAGCTGTTTGACAACTACTCTTTCAAGGATGTTTGATATGAAAGGAAGGTTGGAGATTGGCCTATAATTAGCTAAGACAGCTGGGTCTAGAGATGCTTTTTAAGTAAAGGTTTAGCTACAGCCACCTTGAAGGCCTGTGGTACATAGCCGATTATTAGAGATAGGTTGATCATATTTAAGAAGGTTTTTTGACGGGACTCTCACTCAAATGCAAAACAGAAGATGAAGCAGTGCATTCTCATCCTCAACGCGAAATACCGACGATTTGTCCTAAAGCATCTCATAGTAACGCTTCCGCGTCCTTATATGTTCTGGATTTTCAGCGGAATCCAACAGAATTCCGCTCACAGCAGTAACACACGTTCCAGCCGTGTATTCCAGCCCTAACCGTAACTGTATGAAATAGTGTTTTCCAGAGCATTTCACGATCAGAACATAAAACACGTTTACATGTATGGATTCAATCCAAATGGCTCTCATGGCGCCAAACACGTAACATACTGACGATTTGTCACATAGCATTGGTGTGTTACAAGCTGGGATGAGAACGTGTTGATTTCGCCTTTGGCTTCACCCGCATTACAACGGTGCCAAGGTAGGCCTCCCTGGCAGGATTAGTTTCCCCTGCGTCGGGAGCACGTGCTGGGCGCTTCAAATCTAGACAAACAGTGTCCCGCAGTTGTTTATGTTTTTAAACCCATAAGATAACAGAAATTACAGGTGAAGAGAAGCTGCAGAGGTCTGTGTCAGCCAGCGTTTTTTCCCCGACTGCTCAGGACAGTCTGCTGGGCGAGAGCTAACAGTGGCTACACTACCTTTTGCCTCCAGAGCTATACTGAAACTAGCAGGTCAGTTTATGATCATTAATATGCAAACTGTCATGATCATTGATCAACACCTGCTGATCAGTGGTTATTGATCGATGTCCATGAGTACCACTCACAGAGAGTTGGGGAATGGCTGCAATCACAGCATTGTAAGATGCTCACAGATGGCCCCTTAGGCCCAATGGGCAATTATAGTATCAGTTAATATCAGAGTATTGATTAGTACAGTGGAGTGATCTTTGTGTAACTATAGTACTTTGCTCAGTGTCAAAGGCCCTGCAGGAGTTCGATCTTGCCATTAGAGGGAAGAAGAAGAGAGAGAAGTTCCTGAAGGACGGCAGGAAAAAGGAGCTGACGGTAAAAAACGATCCAGCATTAATCAGTACTCACATCCGATCAATCACCTGAGCGCCTGCTTACCTGTTACCTGTCTGTCAGTCTGAGGAACGTGCTCAGTTTGAGATTTTGAAGGCCCAGATGTTTGCTGAGCGAGCAGCCAAAAGAGAGCGCCGACCGAAGAGGGCGAGGGCGATGCCAGAGGATGAAGCGCCAACTAAAGGTATGTGATGCTGTAAAAACGCTAACAAACACACTAACCCTGATAATGTCCTTGCTCTCACCAATCCTCTGTGTGCAGCAGCCAATCAGAAAGCAGGAAAAGGAGGCAAGAAGTCGGTGTTTGACAAAGAGCTGACAAACACCAGCAGTAAGGCCCTGAAGCAGTACCGAGCAGGGTACGTACAGGTAGCCAGCTGTCTCACTGTCTGTCCGTCTGTCCCGTCTGTCTCACCATCTCTCTCCCTTACAGACCGTCCTTTGCAGACAGGAAGCGTCTGGGTGTGGATAGGAAGCGACCTGGCACTTCCAGGTAAATTTCACCTGTTCTCTCTGGTGTCTGAATGAGTTAAAGATGGCTGACACTCTGCTCTATCTGCCAGGTTCAGGAGGAAGTGACAGAGCACACAGGAAACGCCTTGTTTTTTTCTATTTGTTTACTACAGCAGTTTTAAATAAAGTTTCAATGTGTATTAAGCCCGTTGTCAACGGTTTTTTTTTGTTTGTTTTTTAATCTTTGGGTCATTCAGACGGGCACAAAACGAACCAAACTAAAGGTCACATGACAAGACGTGAAAAATGAAATGTAAACTGGAAGCTGATGAAGAACGGAGCAAGGTGCGGGCAGATCAGCTGACCTCAGCACACCAATGGCAGTGTGTGTTGTATGGCAGGTTTTCATTGGCTGAATACTGAGTAATGGCAGCAGGTGGCTGTGGTTCAGAAGTTAAAGCAGGTCAGCTGCCACTTCAAAGACTGCCTGCTCCAGTCCACAGGTCCACAGGTGTCCACAGGCCAGATGTTGAACCACAAATCACTTCTAAAAAGGCAGGGGAACAGAAGCAGTTCGGAGTGCAAAGGACTAGAGGAGGGCGCTACAGCAGGAGAGCGCTAACAGTTATCAGCTAAAGTTTTTAACCACCGTTGGTTTAAAGTGGAACATTAAAACACTCGACTTCTAACTAGCTGCTCCTTACAGTCGGTTTCGTTCAGACTGCGTCCGAGCTTGTGTACGCGGTGCTCCTGAAGTGATCTGTGCGTTTGAGGAGACATGATGTCCGGCCTCAGTTTGTGTGAAAGTCACAGAGAAGACTTGAGACACTCCGGTCGCGTGGAAGCGTTCAGTGTGGAGACGCCACCGTGTGGCCATCTGCAGAAACAACATGAAGTGTGAGTTCAACAAGTTGGTGACTGAGACAGGTTCAAACACATCTCGGTGCAGACACGGCCAGCGTTTACCGGACAAAGTTTTTGCAGTTTAACCTCACTGCTCACCACCACAACAGACTTTAAATGTGTAACTGAAGTGCGGATTTGAGGCTTGAGATTATGACGTTTTAAATTGTATACACAGTCCTCCGTTATTAGAGACTAACGCAGCTGGACAGGGACCCATTCCCTCATGGTAATACTTAAATTTGATTCATAAGGGTTTAAAACAGTTCAAACATTTATATGTGGATGGCGTCTTCAATAGTTTTGCCAATTTGTCTTCTCGTTACGATCTCCCTATTACCCATTTGTTTCACTATTTTCAAATTTGAAAATTTGTTGCTAAGTGTTTCCCAAATTTCCCCTCTTTACCTCCAGAACAGATGTGGGAAACTACGTTATCATTTATTCCTCATCACAGAGGAACCATTTCGAAACTTTATGATACTATCCTGTGTTTTAGTAACCACTCAAATGTTAAGCTTACAGTGGCTTGCAAAAGTATTGGGCCCCCTTGAACTTTTCCACATTTTGTCACATTACAGCCACAAACATGAATCAATTTTATTGGAATTCCAGATGAAAGACCAATACAAAGTGGTGTACACGTGAGAAGTGGAACGAAAATCATACATGATTCCAAACATTTTTTACAAATAAATAAGTGAAAAGTGGGGTGTGTGTAATTATTCAGCCCCCTGAGTCAATACTTTGTAGAACCACCTTTTGCTGCAATTACAGCTGCCAGTCTTTTAGGGTATGTCTCTACCAGCTTTGCACATCTACAGACTGAAATCCTTGCCCATTCTTCTTTGCAAAACAGCTCCACAACTGCCCTGTGACGGCCTCAGAGGTTGTCTCAGAGAATATTGGGAGCAACAACACCATGAAGTCCAAAGAACACACTAGACAGGTCAGGGATAAAGTTATTGAGAAATTTAAAGCAGGCTTAGGCTACAAAAAGATTTCCCAAGCCTTGAACATCCCACGGAGCACTGTTCAAGCGATCATTCAGAAATGGAAGGAGTATGGCACAAGTGTAAACCTACCAAGACAAGGCCGTCCACCTAAACTCACAGGCCGAACAAGGAGAGCGCTGATCAGAAATGCAGCCAAGAGGCCCATGGTGACTCTGGACGAGCTGCAGAGATCTACAGCTCAGGTGGGGAATCTGTCCATAGGACAACTATTAGTCGTGCACTGCACAAAGTTGGCCTTTATGGAAGAGTGGCAAGAAGAAAGCCATTGTTAACAGAAAACCATAAGAAGTCCCGTTTGCAGTTTGCCACAAGCCATGTGGGAGACACAGCAAACGTGGAAGAAGGTGCTCTGGTCAGATGAGACCAAAATGGAACTTTTTGGCCAAAATGCAAAACGCTATGTGTGGCGGAAAACTAACACTGCACATCACTCTGAACACACCATCCCCACTGTCACATATGGTGGTGGCAGCATCATGCTCTGGGGGTGCTTCTCTTCAGCAAGGACAGGGAAGCTGGTCAGAGTTGATGGGAAGATGGATGGAGCCAAATACAGGACAATCTTGGAAGAAAACCTCTTGGAGTCTGCAAAAGACTTGAGACTGGGGCGGAGGTTCACCTCCCAGCAGGACAACGACCCTAAACATAAAGCCAGGGCAACAATGGAACGGTTTAAAACAAAACATATCCATGTGTTAGAATGGCCCAGTCAAAGTCCAGATCTAAATCCAATCCAGAATCTGTGGCAAGATCTGAAAACTGCTGTTCACAAACGCTGTCCATCTAATCTGACTGAGCTGGAGCTGTTTTGCAAAGAAGAATGGGCAAGGATTTCAGTCTGTAGATGTGCAAAGCTGGTAGACACATACCCTAAAAGACTGGCAGCTGTAACTGCAGCAAAAGGTGGTTCTACAAAGTATTGACTCAGGGGGCTGAATAATTATGCACACCCCACTTTTCACTTATTTGTAAAAAATGTTTGGAATCATGTATGATTTCCGTTCCACTTCTCACGTGTACACCACTTTGTATTGGTCTTTCACCAGGAATTCCAAAAAAATTGATTCATGTTTGTGACAAAATGTGGAAAAGTTCAAGGGGGCCAAATACTTTTGCAAGCCACTGTAAGTGTACATGGGAAGGGGAACTAGGAAGCACACAGGGCGCATTTCTCTAAGTCTAGACTTTCTGAATTGTATCCTGAAGTGGAAAACAAATGTGATAAACGCCACGGCTCTCCTTGTCACCTTAGCCACATGTTTTTTCTGTGTCCTGAGCTGGAAGGTTTCTGGACTGGGTATTTTGCTATTATGTCAACTGTTCTTGGGGTAACTCTTTATTCTTGTCCCCCTGATTGCTATATTCGGGATTCCTGATCGCTCACTTACACTTGACTCTACACAAAAAGATATCATAGCTTTCACAACCCTATTAGCGAGACGTCTAATATTGTTGCATTGGAAGTCTGTTAAGTATCCTACTATTTCCCAGTGGCTTAAAGATGTTATGTGTTTTTTAAAACTTGAAAAAATTAAATATACGTTGAGAGGTTGCACAGCCAAATTTTTCCACAAGTGGCAACCCTTTATTTCTTATTTTACTGGTCTAGAGGTATTGTGTGAGTACAAGAAAACAATTATTATAATATGATGTGTTAAATTTGTTTAGATCAGAGGAATAGGGAAGGATTTGTCTGTGTTTTAGTTTGGCTTAGCTGTAGGCCTGAGAGTGTGTGTAATTGTGTAGAGGGAAAGGAATTTATGGACACTGGGGGTCTGCCTGTCGTAAAAGGAGACAGGAAGCTACAGTTGGGGGTTGCTGATGCTGATGCTTGTACCTTTAATAAAAACTCATAATTGTTATAACTTAGAAGTAGGTTTGCAGGAGACTCTCCACCTTAAATGTAAATGTAACAAGAGGCCATTGGCCCAGTGGATGCAGAGTGGGGGTCTCAGTGTTTGTAATATGTTAACTGTGTTTTGTATGTTGTCTAAAGGAATTTGGTGTGGCTTGGGTGAGGAGATTACTTTTATGACCGGCAGGAAGTCACATACACAGAGACACACACACAGTGCTTTGACTGTTACGACGCACCCACACCTACATGCACACTCACTCACGTGCACTCACACATACACACAGGTACGCGCACACACAGGCACTCACGTGCTCGTGCATACACACAAATACAGAGTTTGCAGCACACCATGGGGGTTTTATGATGGGGTCACTTCTGTAAAGCTGGCTGTAACAAACAAAGAGGTAGGAGATCTGCAGAGGGACACCGGCCTGGCACGTCTCCCCTTCTAGAAGATGCATGCTTAAATGAAGATGAATGACGATAAAGGTTTTGTGAAATGACTACTGAGTTCCGGTGCCGTCTCTGGATGCCCGAGGAATAAAAAGAACCGGGGTGAAACTGATTTCGCAACAATTGCCTGGTTAATTGTTATTCGGTAAGTGCAAGTACTGTGTTGTTTTCTTTTTTCAATAAAAATATTTGTCAAAAAAAAAATTGATTCAAAGTTTTTATTTGTATTTTATTGCTTTTCACTGTCATTTTAAAGATGAAGGCCAAAAATTATTTTAGTGTGAGTGCACACTGAAAAACAAAGCAATCGGAGCCACAACAGAAATATTAGAGACTTGAGAAACGATAGAAGACAACTGAAGAGCATGACGACAGAAATATATTCTTAGAAAAACAACATCTAACCAAGTCTGTAGGTCTTCAAAATGAGAAAGCATCATGTTGGAAATAGTTTCCAACAGGTTGTCTGTTATATGTCAATATATACGTATGTCACAAATAAAAGTGTCTTGTAAATTATGGGGTTTTTTTAAAGAATTTTCTCCCAAATCTCTTACATGCTAACTGTAACGTGTTATTTCTGCTAAAACCTGAACTTAAATGTGTATATGGTGTTTATCTGTTTTTCTCCCTGTTTTAGATGCACATATCAATTTGGAATTCTGCCTCCAAGCCAGAATTGCCAGAATGCACCACGTGTTGGCTGTTTCACTGCCCTCTGTGCCCCACTCTCAGCCCTGCTGTCAGGGCAAAGATTGAGGAGCATATAAATGGACACATTAAAAATGCTTTGCCTTCAAAGGTATGTTGGTATTAAATATACCTCAAAGTTAAAGTTAAAAATTTGCACTTCTTTTTGCACTTCTGCAGTCTCTTTGTTGACTTACAAGTTGCTTTTCACATTGTACAGTTCAGTGCATTCATCAGCAAGAAAAAAAGTGTGTTTTTATTAAATATATTTTTTTTCCTGTTCACCACATTTCTTGACAGCTCTTGTGATCCACACCATTTTGCTTTCATTATTGAGGATGGCTTGGATGTTTTTGTTAACATGTACAATCTGATTGTAAGATAAACTGATTGTATTCTATACAACTGCATTTAAATTACATGTTGGGGGTTTTTTTCTCTCTTACAGGCAAAATGATATGCTGGTGCAGGCTGCCATGTAGGACGACAGGACATGTTCAGTGCCCTGTCTGTAACATGACAATCATACGGCGTGGGGATATGGCAAGGCATTTATTGTCATGTCAGCATTCTTCAATGCCAAGACAGCCACCACTATCAGGACTGCTCCCTGCTGCACTCTCCGAGGAGCCCCGCCTCCCTCCCACTGCACTCTCCGAGGAGCCCCACCTCCCTCTGTCTTCCCCCACCTCCCTCTGTCGCCTGCTCTTCCAGGGGCCAGAGCAGGCGACATTGAAGGAAATTTAAAACTGCTGGCTAAGGGTAAACGTAAATACAGTAAGATCATAATTCACGCCGGCAGTAATGACACCCGTTACGCCAATCGGAGGTCACTAAAATCAATATTGAATCGGTGTGTAACTTTGCCAAAACAATGTCGGACTCTGTAGTTTTCTCTGGTCCCTCCCAATCAGACCAGGAGTGACATGTTTAGCCGCATGTTCTCCTTAAATTGCTGGCTGTCTGAGTGGTGTCCCAGAAACGATGTGGGCTTCATAGATAATTGGCAAACCTTCTGGAGGAAACCTGGTCTTGTTAGGAGAGACGGCATCCATCCCACTTTGGATGGAGCAGCTCTCATTTCTAGAAATATGGACCAATTTATTAAACCCCCAAAATATGACTATCCAGAGTTGGGACCAGGAAGCAGAGTTGCAGTCTTACACGCCTCTCTGCAGCTTCTCTCCTCCTGCTACCCCCCAAAACCCATCTCCATTGAGACTGTGTCAGCTCCCAAACAGACAAAAACAAACCAAAAACCAGCAACAAACAACTTAAACATAAAAATCACAAAGAAAGAACAATACAGTATCCACATCTGAACCAAAGAGTAAAACAGTGAAATGTGGATTATTAAATATTAGGTCTCTCTCCTTCAAGTCTCTGTTAGTACATGACTTAATAATTGATCAACAAATCGATTTACTCTGCCTTACAGAAACCTGGTTGCAGCAGGATGAGTATGTTAGTTTAAATGAATCAACACCCCGAGTCATTCTAACTACCAGAAACCTCGAAGCACAGGCCGAGGGGCGGTGTGGCAGCAATTTTCACACCAGCCTATTAATTAACGAAAGACCAAGACAGACTTTTAATTCATTTGAAAGCCTGATGCTTAGCCTCGTCCACCCCAGCTGTAAAACTCAGAAACCAGTCTTACTTGTTATCATCTACTGTCCACCTGGGCCTTACACAGAGTTTCTCTCTGATTTCTCAGACTTTTTATCTGATTTAGTGCTCAGCTCAGATAAAATAATTATTGTGGGTGATTTTAACATCCATGTAGATGCTAAAAATGACAGCCTCAACATGGCATTTAATCTGTTATTAGACTCAATTGGCTTCTCTCAAAATGTAAAAGAACCCACCCACCACTTTAATCACACTCTAGATCTTGTTTTAACATATGGCATAGAAACTGAACATTTAACAGTGTTTCCTGAAAACCCTCTGCTGTCTGATCATTTCCTGATAACATTTACATTTACAATAATTGATTACACAGCAGTGGAGAGTAGACTTTATCACAGTAGATGTCTTTCTGAAAGTGCTGTAACTAAGTTTAAGAATATAATCCACCCACTGTTATCTTCTTCAATGCCCTGTACCAACATAGAGCAGAGCAGCTATCTGAACTCTACTGCAACAGAGGTCGATTATCTTGTTAATAATTTTACCTCCTCAAGCAAGCAAGCAATTTATTTATATAGCACTTTCAGATCAGCCCCCTCTGAACACAAAGTGCTGTACACTTGACATGCCAAAATGATATATTGAACATGTTAAAAAATAAGAAAAATAATAATATAAAATAAATAAAATATATATATATAAATGATTATTAAAATGACATTAAAATAAATAAATAAGATTAGCACAAATAGCAACAACAATAATAAAATAATATAAAAAATGATGATGAGAATTACATTTAAAACAATAAAATCAATAAAATCAGGGTCAGACTGTGTCATATGCCAAGGAGTAAAAATGGGTTTTAAGACGTGTTTTAAAAGTGGACAGTGAAGGGGCCTCTCTAATGTGCTGGGGCAGATTGTTCCACAGATTAGGAACAGCAATAGAGAACGCCCTGTCCCCTCTGAGCTTCCTCTTGGACCTGGGTACCTCCAGGAGCAGCTTGTCAGCTGACCTGAGAGACCTGGGGGGTGAGTAAGGATGCAGAAGCTCAGAGAGGTAAGTTGGGGCAAGACCGTTTAAACATTTAAACACAAACATGAGAATTTTAAAATGAACTCTAAGATATACAGGCAGCCAATGGAGTGAAGCCAGGATGGGAGTTATGTGCTCTCTTTTACGAGTTTTGGTTAAAAGTCGTGCAGCAGAATTCTGGACCAGCTGCAGACGAGAGAGAAGATGCTGACTAACTCCACAATACAGAGCATTACAGTAATCTAGACGACATGAAATAAAAGTATGGATTACCGTTTCAAGATGCAGCCTGGATAAAATAGGTCTTACCTTTGCCAAGCACCTTAAATGGTAAAAACTGGACTTGACAGTAGCTGTCAAGAGAAAATTGTATATATGTGATCAGCTACATGAAATGTATTCCTTTTATAATTAAGCATATTTCTACATGACTTTTCACCTAGTAACTTGTGTGATGAACTTATGCAGATACCAACCGCATCCTGTCGTTCTGAACATTTAGATGTAGAGAAGACTAAGCTCAGCTCTTTTACGAGAACATACAGATGTAGAAAAGGGAAAAACCCGCTGCCTTGACTGATGTTATCTTCACACACACACACACACACACACACACACAAATCATCTTGTATAAATAAAGGACGCGGACAGTCAATAGACGCAGATCCTGTGTTCATGGCTGCCCTCGCGAGTGAAAGAACTGCAGTGTTTGTGTTTTCTAAACTCAGGAGTCTTGGCTAAAGAAAGAACAGCAGGGTGATTTAAAGAAATCCCCTGTCATTTAAATTGGTCCTTCGAACCTAGAGATGGAAACACCAGACACGTTTCTGTGACTCCAATAAGGTCTGACTTCTGCATCCTGACGCCGTGGGTAAACCAGCACCGAAGTCTGTCGACAGCCCTCTCCAGGTAGAGGTGAGAGTCCTGGAACGTTGAATTCGGGTCCAGGCCGGTGGTTTAGTACTGGTCCACGACGTTGGGATCCAGATGACCTGAACAACCAGCAAAAGACGACTGAGGGTGAGAAAACACTTTTGGTCTTAAACCGCCGGAAGGGTTTAGAAGAATGCATAAAATAGGTTAGAAGTAGCCGGAATTACTTCAGGAAATGCGCAAAGGTTGGAAGTAGCCGGAATTACTTCGGGATACGCGTAAAATAGGTTAGAAGTAGCCGGAATTACTTCGAAAAAACACGTGAAATAGGTTGAGTTCGCCGGAAGGAACTAAGTTTAGATTGGTTCTAGAGGTAGCCGTCAAATACCTCGTGACAAATAAGGTTTAAGTTCGCCACAAGGAACTGTGTTTAGAGTGGTTTTAGAAGTGGCCGTGAAATACTTCGTGACAAATTGGCGCGCAAATGTCTATCTGTGTGTATGTATATGTGTTTTATGTATATGTGTTTTGGAAGTAAGTTGATTTTACAGCACAATAAGCTGCTGAACTACTTCCATTGTTTTTTGTTGTTTTCTTTGTGTATCCTGCAAAAGCTCAAGTACTGGTGATAAAGGGGAAAGGTAGAAGGGCGTGTCAGCAACCACCCCCGAGTTTAGTACCAGAGAAAGCTTTGCAGTTCTGTGATAATGGGGAATCAGCCCACAAAACTCACTGCTGACGAGCAGTGGCTAGAAAAGAAATGTCCAGGCGCCGGACAAATCAGTGGTTATAGATGAAGAAATCCAAAGAACACCTAAATGTCCCACGTGGGAGGGAAAATGTATAACTGTATGTATAATGTATAACTAAATTATAAGAAACCCTCCAAGCAGAAATAAATACTGAAAAGGATGCTAAAAAGAAATCAAAGCATACACAAGAGTTGTATTTTAAAGCATGGAAAGAGGAATGAAGTGGAATAAACAAAAGGTTAAATTAAGGTTAACTTAAATTAAAGTAGAGCTTATCTAGTGTATTCAACATGATAATAGGAGATAATAGGAAGGATAACAACCTGTAAATTGGTACAAATGAAACAAATTGGGAAAACCAGATAATTCACACAAAATATATCAAATAAAAAAGAGAGATGCATAAGGCATATTACGGCTGTGTCATTGGTCAGCCAAGGAAAAGCAAATGTCTCCAGCTTGGGAAGGTGTGAAGCTGCAGATTCACACAGACCCGTGATGGATACATAATAAGATATAAACTAATATACTATTGTATATTAGTAGTAAAGTAGTGTATTGTAATATACTATTGCTGTTATAATAAAGGAAAAACAATACAATGATAACATTAACAATGACATAATATTAATAATAAGAGGCACCTCAGTCAGTTATGATGTGAGGTGGATAATTGTTAAAAGTAGTCTGATTCAAGCTTAAGGTTTGCTCAAACTCAGTACAATGATATATGAGATGAAGAAAATAAGGAAAATACCAAATCTAATCAAGTGCTTAGAGACACTTGACCTGTTTGTAAACCTGTTAGCCTAGATGAGACTCTCTTGAGATGAAGAGCAATCCTATACTAACAACTAATAAGTCAAGCCCTGAATACAACAGCTAAAGCTACAGGTTTGAGACAACACAACAGTGCACTGGCTGCTGATTCTATTTTTAGACGGTGTGTGTGTGAGAATGCAAATGAGGAGCGGTGACGCGCATGCAGAGTGTTGCTTTCATGCGTAGAGTCTTATTGAGCTTTATAACTATTGTTTGCAAATATTGCTAAATGCCTGTGACTGAGATGCTGGTTTTGCTCACTACAATAGTATAAATAGAGTGTGAATTCATTACTGTGGATGTATAGTAATTGACTGAATTTTGATAGATGTATATATCTTGAGCCATAAATGCTGGTGTGTTTTATTTTTTCAGTTATGTGTGTGTGGTGAGAAGCTGTGAGAATGATGAGAGGTTTCAGTTTCTTTTTCTTCTGACTTGCTCTTTCTGATTATGGAAGGCATGTCCAAAATACGCATAGGAAAGTGTATTTTGAGTGATTTCAACTGTGTGAATGCTGTCAGTATTTGATTTGAGTGACTCTGCGTGATTTGTCTGAGTGAGAGAAAAGGCAGGGTGTGTGAGACGATTCATGGCGTCTGAAAGAGGTTAGAACATTTAAAAAGTGTGTATGAAATAAAGGAGTGTGAAATATATTTCTTTTGTGATGTAAAATAGGATGTTTAAAGTTTGAAAGTGCTTTTAATTCAAGAAATCCATGAGTGATGTTATGAGAGGTTGAGTTTATTTTTCTGATTGAAAACACATAAGTGTATACGCTACAAACTGACCTAAAGAATGGAGATGTGTGGGAAGAAGTGTTAGTTGTCCTGATGTGTGAAAGAGCTCTATTCAAAAGTGCGTGAGTGAAATGAAGGTGTATTGTTTTTAAATCAAGATTTAGGAGAATTACTGATTGTTTGTAGACTGTGAAAATTAAGGGGAGATAGAGTCTGCCTGTTGCCTGCAGAGTCTGCACAAACTCAGTGATAAGATGCATGAATCAAACCTTATTGTAACAAATACTTGCAATGAAGAAAGCAGCTTACACTCAATTAATATGAACGCAAAGCCTTGGTGCCATAGGCAATTGTTTTTTGTTTTTGTTTGTTTGTTTTGTAAGTTTGGAAAACAAATTTGTGATCATACTTGTGGATCACAGTGACATATAATGATTAGGCACATGATTTAACAATGACGAGTTTTAGAGCTGTGAGCTATGAGCTGTAAGCAATGCAAAGTTTTTCCTTAACTTAAAAGTTTGAAATATGTAAGATGTATGAATTCTTTGAGAAATAGGAATTGCCTAAAATGCCCTAAGTCAAAATGTAGTGTTGCATCTACAAAGAAGAAAGCAGAAGAAGCATTCAGTAACTTGAAACTGGCATTACAGACAAATACAGTTTTGGCTTTGCCTGATTATGATAAGCCTTTCTACTTACACGTAGATGGACGTGCAGGCCTGTGCAGCCGCAGCAGAAGCAGTAAGAAAGTCAGCTGACATTGCTTTAGAGCACAATTTAATCATCAGAATACCCAAAATAATATGATTTGATGACTTGTGAAGGTAAACCGATACTCCCCAAGTCCCTGTGCAGAACAGCAGCATTAGTGACACATGGGGTGACCCATGTGTCCTCAGAGGGGGGGGATAGTCCAGGTCCTTAATACACACTTTTATACTCTAGTGATTATAGATGTATTCTCAAAATGGCCAGATATTTATCCAGTGAAAAAAGCAGATGCAATTTCAGTTGCAAAATGTTTATGCAGTCATTCTGGCCTGAATGGCCTGAGTGCATAGGCCTAGTAAAAATGTGGATGAAATTAATACAAGGCTCTCAAAAAACTGACATCATTTGAGGTTGTTCATGGGAGACCTTTTCCACTCCCAGTGACGAGTGAACTCTTAGAAAAATCCATCAGAGAAACAACTCTGGCAGAGTGGATGGCAAAACTACTAGAAAATAAGGATATTGTTTTGAACAATAAACTGCCGTAAGACTCTCCAGTCTCTTGCAGGTTGAAACCAAGTGTTATTGACAACACCCACAGCCTGTAAAATTGCAGAGAGACCATCTTGGATACATCAGAGCCACTGCAAAAGGTTGAGGTCCCGGGAAGCCCCGACACCGAGGAGGAAGCGCCACGCTTGGTTGTTTCGGGGTGAGGGTGGTAAGTGCGTTCTTGGGGCCCCGTGAGGGTAAGCCCGCACTCCAATCTCTATCCGATCAACTTTAGGCAGCCAGGTGTAGGTGTGAAGGGGAACCCTGATGGTTACCTTGACTACAAAGCTCACCCTTACAGGACCCCAGCCGATGCCAACAGCAGCTGAGCCACGAGGCAGACAGAGAAGATGGACGTACGACAACTTACACCTAATGGACATGACACAAGATCACATCCATTCTTGGATGAAAAATGCCTGATACAGAGATGTGTTTAGCAAGACCACAGAGAAAGACTGTTACGTCTGCTCGCACATGCCGAGCATATTAACACAACCATATATGGGAAACACCCTGGGACAGGTGCACTAATTCTGATCTCTGACCACCTTCAGAGTGACTTTTGCAAAGTGAACAACAACAACAACATCGTCATCCTCATCCAGGAAGAAACGCTCAACTTCAACAGTCAGACTACATGACTCAATCTGGGAAACCGACGTACCTGAAGAATTCAAACTTTGGACAACTGGACAAAAGGTACTCAACTCACTCCTCCTGTGGGCAGGAGTTGGAGAACATGCTCTCAGAAGTGAGATAATGGACTATAGATTCGGCTTGTTTCTTAAAGCATCCTGCGAGGTCAACGAGGGACAAAACAAAGAAATAGACGCTCTCAGAATTGCTGTAATGCAACATCGTGTAGCACTGCACATGATCCTGGCTGAGAACAAACACATGCTGCACTTACATATCAGATAATGTACATCCTTCAGACATGACTTCAAGTTTTAAAGAGACTGTTGATCGTCGTTGGACTTTTCCTGATTTTATTTTGTTTTCTTTATTTGAGTTATTACTTGTTTAAAGCTGTAATTTCACAGATGATAAGTTTATCATTCACAGCATAAGCAGATATACTGAAATCTATGAAGATCATGAAGACTTCTTTTCCTGTTTGTTTCATGAAGATGAAGTGTAACTTATGATGTAGTAACTAAGAAAGTGAAAGACAAGTAGTTACTTATTGTACATTTCATTTCTCTGATAAACAGGGCGGAATGTCAAGAGAAAATTGTATATATGTGATCAGCTACATGAAATGTATTCCTTTTATAATTAAGCATATTTCTACGACTTTTCACCTAGTAACTTGTGTGATGAACTTATGCAGATACCAACCGCATCCTGTCGTTCTGAACATTTAGATGTAGAGAAGACTAAGCTCAGCTCTTTTACGAGAACATACAGATGTAGAAAAGGGAAAAACCCGCTGCCTTGACTGATGTTATCTTCACACACACACACACACACACACACACACACACACACACACACAAATCATCTTGTATAAATAAAGGACGCGGACAGTCAATAGACGCAGATCCTGTGTTCATGGCTGCCCTCGCGAGTGAAAGAACTGCAGTGTTTGTGTCTTCTAAACTCAGGAGTCTTGGCTAAAGAAAGAACAGCAGGGTGATTTAAAGAAATCCCCTGTCAGTAGCCCTAATTTGACTGTCTAATTTAAAATCACTGTCCATCTTAAAACCCAGGTTTGTAACAACAAATTTAAAATACTCTGCCAGGGGTCCCAAATCAATAGCAGAGGGTTCACAAGGTCCACTAGGACCAAACAGAATCACCTCAGTTTTGCTTGAATTACACCTTAGAAAGTTTAGGGACATCCAAGATTTAATGTCTTCTAGACATGCTAGAAGTGGCTTAATAGACAAGGCCTCTTTCTGCTTCAGAGGCAGATAAATCTGACAGTCGTCAGCATAGCAGTGGAAGGATATTCCATGCCTTCTGAGGATGGTTCCCAGGGGCTGTAAATATAATGAAAAAAGCAGAGGCCCTAAAATTGAGCCCTGCGGGACCCCAGACTGAAAAGTGGCAGAGGAAGACTCATACCCTAAAAAGTTAACACTAAAAGTTCTGTCACAAAGATAAGACCTAAACCATTTCAAAGCAGTACCACGAATGCCTGCAAGATGGTGCAAGCGAGACAGTAAAATGTTGTGGTGTACAGTGTGAGAGGAGTAGGAATGTTTTGCTGCTATTATTTGCTGCTATGTTTATAATCATCATTAACATTTCATGTTAATAGTGATGTTGCATTCAGATGCATTCAGATGTTCAAATATATGGGTATTATATTAGTCTTTATTACAAGTCCAAGGAGAACCACTTTAAACTGTGGAGTTGAATCTATAATTTTAAATGTTTTTAATGCTTCTATAATCTCAGTGTTTCTGTGTAGAGGGCAGAGACAGGAAACACGTCTGCAGGGCATGCTCTTGCAGAAGTGAAACTGAAAGCAGACTCTGAATGCAAGTACTGTGAGTAGGATATGAAACTTTTAGTAGAGGCTTTTGATTAAAACATTTATTCAGTAGATTACATATATAGTTCCAGTTAGGTTATTATATGTAAGGATGAGCCTCTGTTCGGTGAAAGGTCAGAAGTGTAACGGGTGAGATGTGAGAGCATTTAAGGCGAGACACACATACAGACACATATAGTAAGAGGTCACGACACGTCACGCAGTACACAGCATGCACGCCCCCCGCACATGCACACACACACAGACTCATTTAGTAGGTAAGAGTTTATAACTGCAAAGTTTGGGTGCGTGCGTGGTAGTCCAGGAAGTGCACCAGATGTCCCAGAAGATGGCGACAGCGAAGACGAGCTGAGGGGAAGCACCGACCCGAAGACAATGTTCTTTTAAAACTATGTTAAAGGTTGTTGACAGAACATTTGTGGTTTTGAGTGACGTATGCTTTGTTTAAATCTGCCTAGCAACAGAAAAGGGGGCTGTACTATCTTAACCCTATAAAACCGTTGTCTGAATATGGTAAAGCAGTTCAATACTGATTGGGTTGTTGAACTCACACATGTGTAATTCATTAAAATGCCGTCTAAATTGTACACGCCTGGATCTGTGGTTATTTATGGATTCCTCTCTCAACATTTGAACCTTAACATTTGGGGGCATCGTCCGGTGAGAGAGAGGGAGGAATTTTGAGAGATCCGGGGTCCGTGGTAATTGGACGGGCAGACGGTAATCAGTGGTGAAAGTGAGCAGGCATTCCCCGGGGCATTTAAAGGTAAGACACTGCCTGTTGAAATATATTTCCAAAAGGTGTCACATTGGGCATGTCAAATTAAAAGCCTGGTCACTGTAATTACTGGTGAATGTCTGTTTTTTAATTTTGGTGAAGTTTTCATGAAGTTTACCGGTTGAAGTAATGATAATGAAGTATAAGTGACAGTACTGAGTAATGAGAATAAAGGAATGAAAAGAGAAAGCAGTTGAAGTGAACTTAGAATGATAGGGAATTTGGTCATTTTGTGGGTTCAAGTCCCATTGGTTATGCAACCCTTAAGAAGTTTCTCGGAGGTGACGCTCCCTGCTGGATAGAGAAATCTATCCTTCACCTAGCTGCGACTAGGGATAGTTTCGGGCAACATTCGAGGAGGACTTGGGAATCTCCAAAACTGTTGAGGGTTGTCCTTAATCTTAATCCTGGTTCGGATGTAGATTGTTGTTTCAAAGTATTCTAAATTCTTCTAGAACGTGTAGAATTATAGGAATTATTTTAGGGTTACTGTTCATAACCATCATCTTTATCATTGCATTAATTATCATTTCATCCAAGCATTTATTGAAGTGCTGGCATTAGGTTATAATTTGTATTACAGGGGTTATCATAATCAAATATTAACAGGTTTATTACCGGTTGAATCTATAATTTAAAGGTTTTCGAATGTTTTATATTCTTACACATAGTCTTCAGTGGGGGAGAAGCTGAGTTGCAGGCTGACAGGAAACGGTGTGCTTTTGCAGAAGCGAAACCGAAAGCAGAGCGAGTGAAAGCCAAAGAGCCAAAGAGTTAGTATGCATTTATCTTTGATTTAAGCTTTTAGTAGAGGCTTTTGATCAAAACATTAATTCAGTAGAGTACACATATATAGTCTTGGTTCGGGACATACACGTAACCACACGCACACTTAGTTAGAGGAATCACTGATAGGGAAAGTTCAACTAAGGTTCAGAAAAGCAGATGCAAACTCTGCACGCACAGACAGACAAATAGTGAGAGGTCATGCAGTACACAGCATGCAGCGCCCTGCCGCGTGTGCGCACAGACACACATACACACACACTGTTAGGGTGTAGGTGAAGGTTGACTGATGATGAAGCAGTAGATGCACGATGCGAGAGCTGAGCTGGCTTACGGAAACCACCGAGGAGAAGATGGAAGCCAGTGTACTTTTAATTGTGCCTTAAGTTGTCAAATAGAACATTTGTGGTTTTGAAGCTGATGTATGTGATGACGCAATGAGGGGCGTCACTAAATATACTCTGATGCATATAAAACTGTATTTTGATGTTAGGAGGATGAGATTGTGGGGCTGTCTGCTTACAGAGTCCGCTCATTCTCCCACGCGTGTCATTTCATTAAAATCATCGTCTTTACCCTTTGGACCAGTGTGGTTACTTGCATTCCTCCTGTGTTTCCTTCCTATATTTTGAACCTTAACATTTGGGGGCTTCGTCCGAGGGGAAGTGAGACAGGACGGAGAAAGGTCCGGCGTCAGGCGCTCAGGCATTGGTCAGTGGTCAAAGTGAGTGACAAGCCGGCATATAACAAAAGGTAGGCACCACCTGTTGATCTTATGAACCAAAGTGTGTGTCAAATTGGGCTGTGTAAATTGAAAGTCTACTCACTGAAACTACTGGTAGATGTCTGCTTTGATTTTGGTGAAAAGTTGAAGGTTGAAGTAATGATAATGAAATGGAAGTTTATAAGTGACAGTACTGAGTAATGAGAATAAAGGAATGAAAAGAGAATTAAAGCAGTTGGACTGCGAAGTGAACTTTAGAAGGATAGGAATTTGGTCATTTTGTGGGTTCAAGTCCCGTTGGTCATTTGGTCTACGTGTGATGGTCATTTTGTGGGTTCAAGTCCCCTATGTCCACAACGGGAGATCTGCCTCAATCTTATCCGCTCCGGTGTAGATTGTTGTTTCAAATTATTGTAAATTTTTCTAGGGGCGACAGCGGCGTCTGTTAAGAAGCGCATTTTCTCCTTGGTAACGCTTGCGCTAAGACAGGACGCTGATCTTAGACCTACTAGGACAGTAGGGATAGTACCGTCGACAGCGGGGGAGAGGTTGGGAAACTCCGAAATTGCTAGGGGTTCAAGTCCCTATTCTTGCGCTTATTGGGTATGCTGGCAAATTATGTTAGGTTTAGAAATCTGGACAGGACAGTCTGGGACCGCCTGGTGAATTGAGCACAAAAGTCTGGGACTGATCGGTTGGAGCCGTTATGTTCTATTATCGAAATTACATAGGAGTTGAAAAGGCCTAAAAAATCTGTGCAGTTGTAATTAATAAGACGTCTGTAATATAAAATATGAGATCTATGAGTAAGATCAGTCTCTGTGTCAGTCATGCACAGCCGGATGTGCACTGATTGTGTGTGTAAATGCAAATGAGCAGCAGTGACGCGCAGAGAGGGTGGTTTCAGTTCTCGAGAGGACTGAGCGCTTTGCTAAATGCCTGTATATAAGAGGTTGGTTTTGCTTATTATGAGAGTGTAAATACAGTTTGAATATATTAGTGTGGATGCATAGTAAATGACTGAATTTTGATAGATGTATATTTCGTGAGCCATAAATGTTGGTGTGTTTTATTTTTCAGTTATGTGTGTGTGGGGAGAAGCTGCGAGACGATGAGAGGTTTCAGTTTTCTTTTTCTTTTTCTCTTTTGACTTGCTCTTTCTGATCATGGAAGGCATGTCCAAAATACTCGTATGAAAGCGTATTTTGTGTGATTTTAATTGTGTGAAGGCTGTCAGTATGTGATTTGAGTGACTCTGCATTATTTGTCTGAGTGAGTGGAAAATGGAAGTTTGAGAGAGAGAAGGCAGTGTGTGTGAGACGAGTCATGGCGTCTGAAAGAGGTTAGAATATTTAAAAGTGTGTGTAAGAGGAAGGTGTGTGTGACTGATGATGTCAGGGGAGCACCCAGAGAAATAGACAGAGTTAAATTCTAAGAAGATGAAGCGAATGCATGTTTTAAGAAAAAGTAATAAAGTAATAAAATTATATTAATTACAGGTTTTAGAAAAGAGACAGACTGAGAGAAATAAATACATGAACTAACAATTACATTAATGAATTGAAAATGCACATACACAAACTGTTACATGTGAAATTATTGTTGGAAAGTTTAATAAAGAAAGCAGTTTACACTCCTTTAATTTCCAGAACCAGTGTGTCCCCTAGGCCTGATAACACCCTTGCCCAGTTGGCTCCTGTAGTAGGCGGGCATGGAAGGCTGGACAGCCCATGACGGGTAAGATCCCACCTCGAAACCCTGGGACAACCTAAGGCAAGGCGCAGTCACGATTGCTCGAACCTAAGTCCCGGAGTGACCTTGGAGTCACTGGAGGAGACGGGATTTAACAGGTAAGGCCACTGGGCACAGGCGGAGGGGAAATGTCATTAACAAGGATCAGTGATGAGCCAAAGAGAGAAAACACACCCTGTCAAAAGGAGTTTGGAACACTGGAAAAGAAACATTTACAAGATCACAAAGATCATAAAGAAACATTTATAAGAATCACACATACAAACAGAAAATGCACTAACCTTACAGAGATAAGCTCATGAAGAGTAATGTATAGATAGTGATTAAAACTTGGCTAAGAACACAAACATATGTAATTAAATCAGCCTGCTGATTTCATGAGGGTTAAAATGGTGTGAATGTTGAAGAAAATACACTTAAAACACACTTGGATAAAATAGAGTTGTTGTGGAATAACTCAAACGAAGCTGTATGACAAGGGAGTGAGTTATGGAAAAAAACAAAAAACAAAAGAGAAGTGATTACTTAGGAGTGCTCTTGCACTGATTTATCAAAGTAAGTGATTAGTATAGAAAGAAAATGAAAATAATTCAATAATGTGATAAGGTTTAAACATGTATTCCTCTTGTTAAGTTGGCTGTTGAGCTGTGGGTTTATGCAAATTAGCTGGAGTGAGTGAGTGACAAAGACACTTCCTGTGTGCGTGTGTGTCGGAGGCTTTCAGTTCAAGAGAGATCGGGGCTGATGAAGAGTATTGGGAGAAATATATAATGGTAAAGTATCAGGATATTTGATTACGGTGGTCAGGTCTGTTCAGAGGGGCAGATTTGGACAGGAAATTTATAATTTAAGGATGATATGTGGTTGAAATTGGTTTTATCTTGTGCTGAATGAACACATGGTAAAGTGAGGAAGGGTGACATTGTGCAAACGGTCTTTGATCTTTTGACGAGGTTTTCGTGTGTTGAACGGGTGAAATTTAAGATTGTTTCAGATTTTTGAGGCTGTTGTTTTATTTCCAGAGAGGGTGTTTAATTAAGACATGGATATGTCTGAGAGGGCCCCAAAAATTTTTGTAGTAGTGCACTCAGGAAAAAACCTGTCAGGTGATTTTGTTTTGTACTTTGATGAGCTAATAATCAGCTCTCTTTTTCATTTTTGTTTTAAGCAGGCCTGGAAGAGAGTGAACGGACGGCGTTGACAAAATTACCAAGTACGAAAATCAGGTGGGCTTTACAGAATTATAATTGATTACAATCAGAGATTGATTGGCGGCAAGTCTCTGTCTAAAAATGGATTGTATCGATTCAATCCAGTCAAAAGTATAGAGAACTCTTTTTCTAAACAGGAAAACGAAATAAAACGAATGATTGAGCTCATTTTGCTGATGTGGAGCATCTGATGACGTGCGCAGGAGGCTGCAGATCAGCAAAAAAAAAAAAAAAAAAAAAAATCATGTGTGTGTGAATGCATGGGAGTGAATGCGAGTGGTTGGACCAAGGGGAAATAAATAAAGGTTGACAAACAGGACAAGTGGGAGACTTAAATCTGGGGATGCTGATTTTGGGATATTGATGTTTGTTTTGAGAAAATTATTTACTGGGGTTGGATTATGTTATTACACTATAGAATGCTAAATGCTAAAAGGGGAAACATTGTTTGATGAGATTCAAGTTACCATTAACTGAGGTAACTCAGGATTAATAACTGTTTTGTTTAAGGTTATTTTTGTCATGACACAGACTAGATCATAAAGGGAGAGTTGAGTATGAAATGTAAGGCACAGGTTTTGTTTTCAGGAAATTCCGAGGATCCAGACTTTCCATGGAGCAACGAGTTGGAGAAGATTTGACATGATGATTAAATTGATTTTGTTCCTTAAACACAGGTTTTCAGGGCTGGAGCAAAACACCGGAGAGGAGAATTGCTGAGCTGTTCTGAGAAATGAAATGACTAACCTTTTTTCCTTTTGATTTGTTAAGCTTGGGTGGAGCATGTTGAGTTTTTTGCCACATGAGATGTGTCAAAAAAGAGAGGGATTTAAGGTTTAATTTGTTTAATTTGAAATGGGTTTTAGTATGATTTTATGACGATTGGGGTTTTTTGATAATTTAAATATGGTAAAATTCTTTAAATTCTTTAAAGAGAGGATTAAAATGAACTGAATTAGGTTTAGAAGATGAATTGCTGATAGTAAATAGATTTATTTTTAGGGTAGAGGAGAGCTTTTTATGAGGATGTTCATACACATTGCATTTTGTGCCTTTGACGGAGTTGTGGCTCAGAGAGTCGTCTCTTGAGGGTCATAAACTTTTGGTTAACGTTATGATTGGCCAATCTACTGTGAGAATGACCTGAGTTATTGAAGGATTGCACACGCTTACAGACATATAGAGCTCATTAAGACCTGACAGTATTGATTCCAGGCAAAAGGCCTGAAATCCATTTAGCATTTAACTGAATAGGAGTTTCGTTTGTAACTAAATTGGGTAACATGTAAAATATGGAGATAACACATGCAGTTCTAAATTAGTCCTCTTATATAAAATGCAGTTACAGAATAACAAATACTTGTTGAAGGGATCAAGTTTTTGCTTTAAACCAGGTCCAAGGGGGGAAAAGCTTATGTATTTTGGTTAAAACTGATAAAATATAATGACTGATAAAATATAATTAGAATGTACCATTACATTGAGAGTAGTAAAATGAAATAAAATGATATATTAAAACAGGACCTTAAACACAGGAACTGTGAGTGTTAAAATGAAGTTAGTGTCAACACACAGAAGTTGTTCCTAGGGAGCTTTTAGCTATGATGAAAGTTATTTAGGAGTAATTGATTATATGCTTAAACTTAGTTGATTAAAATGGTTGTTTTCCTTTGATCCTTTTAGTAGAATAAGCCCTTATAATGATTTTATGATGATTTTTCTTGTGAAAGGTGACTTTAGATGAGAGGCCCTTGCAGCAGTGACAGTTTGTGCACAGGATGTTGATGATCAGATAAGGAGCAAAGAGGAAGCATATGCAGAGACGTGCTTCCTTCGATTCTCTTGAAGGCAGTGCTTGAAGAGTTTTACAAATGCTGAGTACGGTTGATTAAGATTTGAAAATAAAAGTCAAAAACCAAATATGAAATTAGGTTCATGTTTTGAGAACAATCGAGGAACAGAGTAACTTAGAGCATAGTAGGGAGAAAGTGTTTTCTATCCTTTGCAGGAGGCCCAGAAGAGAGGGACCCAGAAGAGGAGCAGAGACCACTTAAGCATGAAGTGTTCTCAAGTGGGAGCGGGCATTTTATAACTAAGACCACCTAGATGACATGAGGTTGTCTGATTTGTTAAGTCACAGGATGCCAAGAGAGGGTCAGAGCTAAGAACAGTGATCCTAATGTCCATGATGTCTGGGATGGACAGGGGAGCAGCTGAATGGGCCAAGGAGTGACACCACACACAGTATGGTGACCTCTTGTGGTCAAGAGGTCAAGAGAGGGTAGTGTAGAATTATAGGAATTATTTTAGGGTTACTGTTCATAACCATCATCTTTATCATTGCATTAATTATCATTTCATCCAAGCATTTATTGAAGTGCTGGCATTAGGTTATAATTTGTATTACAGGGGTTATCATAATCAAATATTAACAGGTTTATTACCGGTTGAATCTATAATTTAAAGGTTTTCGAATGTTTTATATTCTTACACATAGTCTTCAGTGGGGGAGAAGCTGAGTTGCAGGCTGACAGGAAACGGTGTGCTTTTGCAGAAGCGAAACCGAAAGCAGAGCGAGTGAAAGCCAAAGAGCCAAAGAGTTAGTATGCATTTATCTTTGATTTAAGCTTTTAGTAGAGGCTTTTGATCAAAACATTAATTCAGTAGAGTACACATATATAGTCTTGGTTCGGACATACACGTAACCACACGCACACTTAGTTAGAGGAATCACTGATAGGGGAAAGTTCAACTAAGGTTCAGAAAAGCAGATGCAAACTCTGCACGCACAGACAGACAAATAGTGAGAGGTCATGCAGTACATAGCATGCACGCGCCCTCGCACGTGTACGCACAGACACACATACACACACACTGTTAGGGTGTAGGTGAAGGTTGACTGATGAAGCAGTAGATGCACGATGCGAGAGCTGAGCTGGCTTACGGGAAACCACCGAGGAGAAGATGGAAGCCAGTGTACTTTTAATTGTGCCTTAAGTTGTCAAATAGAACATTTGTGGTTTTGAAGCTGATGTATGTGATGACGCAATGAGGGGGCGTCACTAAATATACTCTGATGCATATAAAACTGTATTTTGATGTTAGGAGGATGAGATTGTGGGGCTGTCTGCTTACAGAGTCCGCTCATTCTCCCACGCGTGTCATTTCATTAAAATCATCGTCTTTACCCTTTGGACCAGTGTGGTTACTTGCATTCCTCCTGTGTTTCCTTCCCTATATTTTGAACCTTAACAAACGACAGCGGCGTCTGTTAAGAAGCGCACTTTTCTCCTTGGTAACGCTTGCGCTTGGGCAGGACGCTGACCCTCGACCTACCCTGAAGAGTAGGGATAGTACCGTCGACAGCAGGGGAGAACTTGGGAACCTCCGAAATTGCTAGGAGTTAGAGTCTCCTATTTTGCGCTTTTTTGGCTACGATAAATTTGGTTAGGGCATTAGCAATCGGGCCACCGTCAGGGACGGAATACTGGCTAAAATTGGTCGCAAAAAAGTCTGGGACTTGATCGGTTGGACCGTTATTATTAAATTTGTCGAAATTATATAGGTTTAAGAGGCCTAGAAAAATCTGTGCAGTTGTAATTAATAAGACGTCTCTGTGTAATATAAAATATGAGATCTATGAGTAAGATCAGTCTCTGTGTCAGCAATGCACAGCCGGATGTGCACTGATGGTGTGTGTAAATGCAAATGAGGAGCGGTGACGCGCAGAGAGGGTGGTTTCAGTTTCGAGAGTATTGAGCTTTATGACTATTGTTTGCCAATTTTGCTAAATGCCTGTATATAAGAGGCTGGTTTTGCTCATTACGAGAGTATAAATAAAGTTTGAATATATTAGTGTGGATGTATAGTAATTGACTGAATTTTGATAGATGTATATATCTTGAGCCATAAATGCTGGTGTGTTTTATTTTTCAGTTATGTGTGTGTGGTGAGAAGCTGTGAGAATGATGAGAGGTTTCAGTTTCTTTTTCTGTTGACTTGCTCTTTCTGATTATGGAAGGCATGTCCAAAATACGCATAGGAAAGTGTATTTTGAGTGATTTTAACCGTGTGAATGCGGTCAGTATTTGATTTGAGTGACTCTGCGTGATTTGTCTGAGTGAGAGAAAAGGCAGGGTGTGTGAGACGATTCATGGTGTCTGAAAGAGGTTAGAACATTTAAAAAGTGTGTATGAAATAAAGGAGTGTGAAATATATTTCTTTTGTGATGTAAAGTAGGATGTTTTAAGGTTTGAAAGTGCTTTTAATTCAAGAAACGCATGAGTGATGTTGTGAGAGGTTGAGTTTATTTTTCTGATTGAAAACACATAAGTGTAT
Source organism: Oreochromis aureus (assembly GCF_013358895.1). Classification (NCBI taxonomy): domain Eukaryota; kingdom Metazoa; phylum Chordata; class Actinopteri; order Cichliformes; family Cichlidae; genus Oreochromis; species Oreochromis aureus. The sequence continues at coordinate 42,234,595 of NC_052946.1, read as the reverse complement.
ACGCTACAAAACTGACCTAAAGAAGGGTGATGTGTGTGGAGAAGTGTTTGTGTAAAGAGAGAACACAGAGAGACGGATGAGTTAAACTCGAGGGAGATGAAGCAAAACAGAGTTTTTAAGAATAAGAAATGAAAAGAATACTAATTCTATGCTTTAGTGTGCCAATACAGGTGGACTTCTCTCAACATTGGAACCTTGAGTGCAGCGGCATAACAATAGATTAACAGAATTGGGAGAAAATAAGCCAGTCTTTGGCTCGAAATTGTGCAGCTTGATCTCTCACTTTGTCCCTGAAACTGAGAAGAAACTCAAAGGACAGTAAAGGACAGTCAATTTCCTGATGAAGACCGACAGAACATCGTGGACTTGGAGAATTAACTGAAGCTAAAAGCAGTGCAAGTGAAAGCAGTAACACTGACGACCACTGATGAGTCCAGCAGTATGAAAGATGCAACATGCATGCTGGTGAAGAACAGTGTGATGTGTCTGCTTGAAGGCACTGACTCTCATATTTGCCATGCTTGGAGCAATCTTGGAAGAAGAATACTGAAAGATCAAAACAGAGAAGAAACAGACTGTGTTTGCTGGAGCTTTGAAGCCCGAACAGGACACTGTGGATGAAAAAGGACCGGTGAGAGATGAAGCTGGACGAGTTTGACTGCGAGAATATAGGAGATAATTGGATTGGAAAAATTGAAGCCGGAACTCATGATTGTTTAGGGATGTCCACCACAGCATAACAAAGAGGTAAACATTAGAAAAGGTAAGAATAATGAAAGAAAATAATTGTCATTACCTTAATGAATCGAAAACACACACACACAAGTTGTTACATGTGAGATTATTTTTGAAATGAATCAGAAGTGAAATAGTTTGAATCTAAAGCTCAGTGAAAAAAATGCATGAAGTAAAAGTGATTATAATTTAAGATGCAATGAAGAAACAGCTTACACGTAGTGTACATTAACATGAATACATAGAAATGCAACGAAGAACTCAATGAATTAATTCAATGAAGAAGCAGCTTACATTCAATTAATGTAGATTGCGAGGAAGAACACGCTTACATGCATGGCATAATTGGTATTTCTGACCAGAGAGAGGGAAATGGGTCATTTAAGCACTTGTGATAATAATGAAAATGTCTTAGTTTTGTTATTTTCAGGAGTAAAGCAGACTTGGACCAGTTCTCCAGATGCCGCAGTCGGAAGGAAAAGTGTAGGTTAACATCAATGGAGAAGTTAAGGCAAGTTTTTGGTTGAATTGTTCACAGCGTGATGTGTCTATGAACCTGAAAAGCAAGCCCTAGCTCCTGGCTGAAGACTAGGAGTGCTTTATTTAAGGTGGGAAATTAAAGTTTGGGTTAGTAATTCAGGGAAAAAAGAAAACTGACTGCTTAACTGGAGAATTGGGAAGTGTCTGGGAGACTGTGAAGCCATAGATGCAAAAATAACACATACACATACACATACAAACAGAGAATGCATTAACCTTACAGAGACAAGCTCATGAAGATTAATGAACAGATATTGAATAAACCTGGCTAAGAACACAAGCATATGCAATGAAGATCAGCTTGCTGCTTGTATGAGTGAGAGAATGGTGTGAATGTTTAATAAAATAGATGGAAAAAACAAAAGAAAAGTGATTAGTGTTTATAAGAGTGACTCAGGAGTGCTCTCGTACTGAGTGATCAAAACCAGTGATTAGTATAGAAAGAAAATGAAAATAATTCAATAATGTGATAAGGTTTAAACATGTATTTCTCTTGTCAAGTTGGCTGTTGAGCTGTGGGTTTATGCAAATTAGCTGGAGCAGAGACACTTCCTGTGTGTGTGTGTGTCGGAGGCTTTCAGTTCAAGAGAGAGCGGTGGCTGTTGAAGATTATTTGGCGAAATATATACTGGTAAAGTATCAGGATATTTGATTACGGTGGTCAGGTCTGTTCAGAGGTGCAGATTTGGACAGGAAATTTATAATTTAGTGATGGTACGTTGTTGAAATCGGTTTATATTTTATGCTGAATGAAAACATGGGAGAGTAAGGAAGGGTGACATTGTGCAAACGGTCTTTGATCTTTTGACGAGGTTTTCAGTGCGTTGAATGGGTGAAATTTAAGATTGTTTAAGATTTTTTGGGGCTGTTGTTTTTCATTTTAATAGAGGGAGTTTTGATAAACATGGACATGTCTAAAAGGGCCCATAGTTTTTGTAACAGTGCACTTAGGAAAAACCTGTCAGGTGATTTTGTTTTGTACTTTGATGAGCTAATAATCAGCTCTCTTTCTCATTTTTGTTCTAAGCAGGCCTGGAAGAGAGTGAACTGACGGCGCTGACAAAATTACCAAGTACGAAAATCAGGTGGGCATTACAGATTATAATTGATTACAATCAGAGACTGATTGGCGGCGAGTCTCTGTCTAAAAAAGGATTGCAGCGAGTCAATCCAGTCAAAAGTATAGAGAACTATTTTCCTAAAAAGGAAAACGAGATAAAATAAATGATTGAGCTCATTTTGCTGATGTGGAGCATTTCATTAGGCTGCAGTATCAGCAAAAATATCATGTGTGAATGCGTGTGAGTGAATGTGAGTGACTGGACTAAGGTGGGAATGAATAAATGTGGACAAATTTACCATGTGAGGAAAAGAAAGGGGATGCTTTGTTTTGCTTTTGCCATAAGCAGGACAAGTGGGAGACTTAAATCTGGGGATGCTGATGTTCCCTTGAGTGAATTTCTGTTTTATTGATTTGGGTTAGACCATATTATTACATTATAAAATGCTAAAAGGGAAACATGGTTTGATGAGATTCAAGTTACCATTAACTGAGGTAACTCATGATTAATAACTGTTCTGTTTAAGTTTATTTTTTGTCATGACACAGACTGGATCATAAAGGGGGAGAGTTAAGTACAGGTTTTGTTTCCAGGAAGTTCCAAGGATCCAGACTTTGCATGGAGCAACGATTTGGAGAAGATTTGACATAATAATTAAATTGATCTTATTCCTTAAACACAGGTTTTCAGGGCTGGAGCAAAATACCGGAGAGGAGGATGGCTGAAGTGTTCTGAGAAATGAAATGATATGACTAACCTTTTTTCCCTTGTTAATTTGTTAAGCTTGGGTGAAGCATGTTGAGTTTTTTGCCACATGAGATGTGTCAAAAAAGAGAGGGGTTTAAGATTTAATTTGTTTAATTTGAAATGGGTTTTAGTATGATTTTATAACGATTGGGGTTGTTTGATAATTTAGAGATGGGAAAACTGAGGCAGAGATTGTTAATTCTAAAGAAAGGAGTAAAAGGAACTGAATTCGGTTTAGAAGATAAATTGCTGGTGTTAATAAGAAGTTGTATATAAAACTTAGAGGGAAACTGTGGGAATAATAATAATGGGGAAGATTAGTGAAGATTTTATGAGAAGAAAATGTGGGATCTCTTTTTGATTTTTAGAATAAAGTTGTTATAATGTAGGCTTTAGAAACAGATAGTAAATAGATTTATTTCTAGGGTAGAGGAGAGCTTTTATGAGGATGTTAAAAGTCTCGCTGACTCAAATGAATAATATTGGAGATTATATATGTAGAAATGATTTTTTCATACACATTGCATTTTTGTGCCTTTAACGGAGTTGTGGCTCAGAGAGTCGTCTCTTGAGGGTCACAAACTTTTGGTTAGCGTTAATGATTAGCCAATCTACTGTGAGAATGACCTGAGTTATTGAAGGATTGCACACGCTTACAGACATATGGAGTTCATCCACACAGGACAGTATTGGTTTGAGGCCTAGGGCCTGAAATTCATTTAGCTTTTAACTGAATTTGAGCTGGCCCTGTAACAAGTGACAGACAAGAGGAACTGAATAGGAGTTTGGTTGTGACTAAACTGTGTGACATGTAAAATATTGGGATAACACATGCAGCTCTAAATTAGTCTTATTACATAAAATGCAGGTACAGAATAACAAATGCTTGTTGAAGTGACCAAGTTTTTGTTTAAAAACAGAAGCAAAGGGAAAAAGCTTATATATTTTGGTTAAGTCTGAGAAAGTATAAATTAGAATGTATCATTATATTAAGAGCAGCAAAAATGAAATAAAATGGTATACCAAAACAGGTTATAACACAGGAAATGTGAGTTTTAAAATGAAGTTAGTGTCAACACACAGAAGTTGTTCTTAGGGAGCTTTTAGCTATGATGAAGTTTATCTAGGAGCAATTAACTATGTGCTTACACGTAGTGATTAAAGTGGTTGTTTTTTCTTTGATCCTTTAGTAGAATAAGCAGTTTTCTTGTGATAGGTGACTTTAGATGAGAGGCACTTGCAGCAGTAGCGACAGTTTGTGCACAGGATGTTGATAATCAGATAAGGAGCAACAGGAAGCACATGCAGAGACGTGCTTCCTTTGATCCTCTTAAAGGCAGTGCTTTTTAGAGTTTTACAAATGCTGAGTACGGTTGAATGAGATATAAAAATAAAAGTCAAAAACCAAATACGAAATTAGGTTCATGTTTTGAGTGATATTAGGTTGAATCAGGTTTGAATAAAGAGAACCACTGAGGAACAGAGTAAGTTAGAGCCGTGGGAGGAGAAGGTGTTTTCTATCCTTTGCAGGCGGCCTGATTTCCACTAGAGAGGGACCCAGGAAAGGGACGGACCACTGGAGATTCACAAGTGTAAGGGTCTCTCACGGGTATGAGTGGGTTCAGGGTGAGGGAGGAGTGCTGATTGAGCTCTGCTCGCACTCTTATTCTCTCCGCCTCCGATCAACTTTAGGCTCGCTGATACTTTGGTGTGATTAACCTTAAGCATGAGTGTTCTCAAGTGGGAGCGGGCCTTTTATTATTAAGACCACCTAGATGACATGAGTTTGTCTGGTTCGCTAAATCACAGAATGCCGAGAGAGGGTCAGAGTGGGAAAAGTGATCCTAATGTCCATGACGTCAGGGGTGGACAGGGAAGCAGCTGAATGGGCCAAGGAGTGACCCAACATAATGTATGGCGACCTCTGGTGGTCCAGAGGTCGAGAGAGGGGATTGAGAGGAGTAGGAATGTTTTGCTGCTATTATTTGCTGCTATGTTTATAATCATCATTAACATTTCATGTTAATAGTGATGTTGCATTCAGATGCATTCAGATGTTCAAATATATGGGTATTAAAATCAAATCAAATCAAATCAAATCACCTTTATTGTCACATCACATGTGCAGGTACACTGGTACAGTACATGCGAGTGAAATTCTTGTGTGCAAGCTTCACAAGCAACAGAGTTGTGCAAAATACAATAACGTGCAACAAGCAAAATATAAAAATGGTTAATCTAAAAAGTAATAAATATATGTACCATATATAAAGGTATATACATTACTGAATGTGTGTACTAAATATGTTTTTCTACGTGTGTGTGTGTGTGTGTGTGTGTGTGTGTGTGTGAGTGTGTATATACATGTTTTACAAATGAAATAGAGTAAACAATAAAATAAGATATATAAAATATAAAATATACAGAGGTAGGTATGTGCAAAACAGTGGCATTAATGTACAGTATGGAGTGCATAATGTTGAAGTTCCAGTAGTGAGGGTGAGGTGTCTATGACGTGTTCAGCAGTCTGATGGCCTGGTGGAAAAAGCTGTCTCTCAGTCTGCTGGTGCGGGACCGGATGCTGCAGAACCTCCTTCCTGATGGAAGTAGTCTGAAGAGTTTATGGCTGGGGTGACTGGAGTCCTTGATGATCCTCCCGCTTTCCTCAGGCACCGCTTCCTGTAGATGTCTTGGAGGAGGGAAGCTCACCTCAATTATCCGTTCAGCACACCGCACTACTCTCTGGAGAGCTTTGCGGTTGTAAGCGGTGGTGTTGCCATACCAGGTGGTGATGCATCCAGTGAGGATGCTCTCAATGGCACAGCGATAGAAGGTCCTGAGGATGCGGGGCTCATGCCGAATCTTTTCAGTCTCCTGAGAAAGAAGAGGCGCTGCTGCGCCTTCTTCACTGTCTTGTTTATGTGTACTGACCACGTAAGATCCTCAGCCAGATGTACACCAAGGAAGCGGAAGCTGCTCACTCTCTCCACAGCGGCGCCGTTGATGGTGATGGGGTGTGTACTCCTCTGCACCTCCGGAAGTCCACTATCAGCTCCTTTGTCTTTGCGACGTTGAGGGTGAGATGGTTGTCTTGACACCAGTGGGTCAGGCGCTGACCTCCTCCTGTAGGCTGTCTCATCACCGTTGGTGATAAGACCCACCACTGTAGTGTCGTCCGCAAACTTCACAATGATGTTGGAGTTGTTAGTGGCCGTGCAGTCGTGGGTGTAGAGTGAGTACAGGAGAGGGCTCAGTACACACCCCTGTGTAGCACCAGTGTTCAGTGTGATGGGGGATGAGGTGGTGCTGCCCAGTCTGACCACTTGGCGTCTGTCAGACAGGAAGTTAAGGATCCAGCTGCAGAGGGAGCTGCTCAGTCCTAGATCCTGCAGTTTCCTGTCCAGCTTCGAGGGAACGATGGTGTTGAATGCTGAGCTGTAATCTACAAACAGCATTCTCACATACGTGTCTCTCTTCTCCAGGTGTGACAGGGCAGCATGGAGTGTCAGGGCTATGGCATCATCAGTGGACCTGTTGTGGCGGTATGCGAACTGTAGAGGGTCCAGTGAGTCGGGTAGTGCGGAGCAGATGAAGTCCCTGACCAGCTTCTCGAAGCATTTGCTCACGATGGGGGTCAGGGCTACAGGTCGCCAGTCGTTCAATGATGAGATGGTGGAGGATTTGGGTATATTAGTATATTAGTCTTTATTACAAGTCCAAGGAGAACCACTTTAAACTGTGGAGTTGAATCTATAATTTTAAATGTTTTTAATGCTTCTATAATCTCAGTGTTTCTGTGTAGAGGGCAGAGACAGGAAACACGTCTGCAGGGCATGCTCTTGCAGAAGTGAAACTGAAAGCAGACTCTGAATGCAAGTACTGTGAGTAGGATATGAAACTTTTAGTAGAGGCTTTTGATTAAAACATTTATTCAGTAGATTACATATATAGTTCCAGTTAGGTTATTATATGTAAGGATGAGCCTCTGTTCCGTGAAAGGTCAGAAGTGTAACGGGTGAGATGTGAGAGCATTTAAGGCGCGAGACACACATACAGACACATATAGTAAGAGAGGTCACGACACGTCGCAGTACACAGCATGCACGCGCCCTCGCACGCACACACACACAGAACTCATTTAGTAGGTAAGAGTTTATAACTGCAAAGTTTGGGTGCGTCGTGGTAGTCCAGGAAGTGCACCAGATGTCCCAGAAGATAGCGACAGCGAAGACGAGCTGAGGGGAAGCACCGACCGAAGACAATGTTCTTTAAAACTATGTTAAAGGTTGTTGACAGAACATTTGTGGTTTTGAGTGACGTATGCTTTGTTTAAATCTGCCTAGCAACAGAAAAGGGGGCTGTACTATCTTAACCCTATAAAACCGTTGTCTGAATATGGTAAAGCAGTTCAATACTGATTGGGTTGTTGAACTCACACATGTGTAATTCATTAAAATGCCGTCTAAATTGTACACGCCTGGATCTGTGGTTATTTATGGATTCCTCTCTCAACATTTGAACCTTAACAAGTGTCAAAGGCAGCTGTTAGGTCAAGGAGGACAAGAACAACATGATTACCAGAGTCACAGGTAAGGAGGATATCATTAAAAACCTTTAAGAGTGCTGACTCCGTGCTATGAAAGTTTTTAAAACCTGATTGAAAGACCTCCAGGATACCATTCTCATTTAAAAATCCATCAATTGGCAATGTACAATTTCTCTAAGATTTTAGACATAAAGGACAACTTGGAGATAGGTCTGTAGTTAGCCAATACAGTGTGGTCCAGGGCAGGTTTCTTAAGCAAGGGTTGTACTACCGCATGCTTAAAATTCATGAGGACTACACCAGATATTAAACTGCTGTTTATAACAGTAAGAACAGCCTGGCCTATGCTAGGAAAAATCTCCTTAAAAAACTGTGGTGGGACAGGATCATTTGGGGAACCAGAGGGCTTCAGGTGGCCGACCACATCCTCTAAAAATAAGAAAGAGTCACAGGCTCAAACTGGTTAAAAACAGCAGAGCAAGGGATCAAGACAGAGGGGTCAGACTCAGGGGAAGAAATGAGAGCCCGCGTGGTTGCAACCTTCTTAATGAAAAAACACATAAAATCATTAGACAGTTTATGAGAGGCCTCCAAACAGCCACTTTGTGGAGCATTTAAGACTGAGTCAATAGATTTAAATAACACACGTGGATTGTGACTGTTGGAAGAAATGATCTTAGAGAAGTATTTTCTTTTAGCCTCTTTGACTGTATCCTGATAGAGGCGCCAGCAGTCCTTTAGGATTTGAAGAGACACCTGCAGTTTGTCCCTCTTCCATCTGCGTTCAGCTCTACGACACTCCCTCTTCACAGCCCGAGTGGCATCATTAAACTCACTACGTACGACTCTGGATACTGTAGCTCCTGTGAAAACTAAGGCCTCAAATCAGAAGTACCTGACTCCGTGGTATAATTCTCAAACATGTAGCCTAAAGCAGATAACTCATAAGCTGGAGAGGAAATGGCGTGTCACAAATTTAGAGGATCATCATTTAGCCTGGAGAAATAGTTTGCTGCTTTATAAGAAAGCCCTCCGCAAAGCCAGAACATCTTACTATTCGTCACTGATTGAAGAAAATAAGAACAACCCCAGGTTTCTCTTCAGCACTGTAGCCAGGCTGACAAACAGTCAGAGCTCTACTGAGCCAACAATCCCTTTAACGTTAACTAGTAATGACTTCATGAACTTCTTCACAAATAAAATTTTTATCATTAGAGAAAAAATTACCAATAATCATCTCACAGATGTAACATTATCTACAGCTACTTTTAGTACCATTGATGTTAAGTTAGACTCTTTTTCTCCAATTGATCTTTCTGAGTTAACTTCAATAATTACTTCCTCCAAACCATCAACGTGTCTTTTAGACCCCATTCCTACAAAACTGCTCAAAGAAGTCCTGCCATTAATTAATGCTTCGATCTTAAATATGATCAACCTATCTCTAATAATCAGCTATGTACCACAGGCCTTCAAGGTGGCTGTAGTTAAACCTTTACTCAAAAAGCATCTCTAGACCCAGCAGTCTTAGCTAATTATAGGCCAACCTCCAACCTTCCTTTCATATCAAACATCCTTGAAAGAGTAGTTGTCAAACAGCTAACAGATCATCTGCAGAGGAATGGCTTATTTGAAGAGTTTCAGTCAGGTTTCAGAGCTCATCACAGCACAGAAACAGCTTTAGTGAAGGTTACAAATGATCTTCTTATGGCCTCTGACAGTGGACTCATCTCTGTGCTTGTCCTGCTAGACCTCAGTGCAGCGTTCGATACTGTTGACCATAATATCCTATTAGAGCGATTAGAACATGCTGTAGGTATTACAGGTACTGCACTGCAGTGGTTTGTATCATATCTATCTAATAGACTCCAGTTTGTTCATGTAAATGGAGAGTCCTCTTCACACACTAAGGTCAATTATGGTGTTCCACAGGGTTCAGTGCTAGGACCAATTCTATTTACATTATACATGCTTCCCTTAGGCAGCATCATTAGAAGACATAGCATAAATTTTCACTGCTATGCAGATGACACCCAGCTCTATCTATCCATGAAGCCAGGTAACACACACCAATTAGTTAAACTGCAGGAATGTCTTAAAGACATAAAGACCTGGATGGCCGCTAACTTTCTGCTTCTTAATTCAGATCAAACTGAGGTTATTGTACTCGGCCCTGAAATTCTTAGAAATATGGTATCTAAGCAGATTCTTACTCTGGATGGCATTACCTTGGCCTCCAGTAACACTGTGAGGAACCTTGGAGTCATTTTTGACCAGGACATGTCCTTCAACGCACATATTAAACAAATATGTAAGACTGCTTTCTTTCACTTGTGCAACATCTCTAAAGTTAGAAATATCCTGTCTCAGAGTGACGCTGAAAAACTAGTTCATGCATTTATTACTTCCAGGCTGGACTACTGTAATTCATTATTATCAGGATGTCCTAAAAACTCCCTGAAAAGCCTTCAGTTAATCCAAAATGCTGCAGCAAGAGTCCTGACAGGGACTAGAAAGAGAGAGCAGATTTCTCCTGTTTTGGCTTCCCTTCATTGGCTTCCTGTTAAATCCAGAATTCAAAATCCTGCTCCTCACATACAAGGTCTTAAATAATCAGGCCCCATCTTATCTTAATGACCTTGTAGTGCCATATCACCCTATTAGAGCACTTCGCTCTCGCTCTGCAGGCCTACTTGTTGTTCCTAGAGTATTTAAAAGTAGAATGGGGAGGCAGAGCCTTCAGTTTTCAGGCCCCTCTTCTGTGGAACCAGCTTCCAGTTTGGATTCAGGAGACAGACACTATCTCTACTTTCAAGATTAGGCTTCAAACTTTCCTTTTTGCTAAAGCATATAGTTAGGGCTGGACCAGGTGACCCTGAATCCTCCCTTAGTTATGCTGCAATAGACGTAGGCTGCCGGGGGATGCAATGAGATTTTCCTTTCCAGTCACCTTTCTCACTCACTATGTGTTAACAGACCTCTCTGCATTGAATCATATCCGTTATTAATCTCTGTCTCTCTTCCACAGCATGTCTTTATCCTGTCTTCCTTCTCTCACCCCAACCAGTCGCAGCAGATGGCCCCGCCCCTCCCTGAGCCTGGTTTTGCTGGAGGTTTCTTCCTGTTAAAAGGGAGTTTTTCCTTCCCACTGTCGCCAAAGTGCTTGCTCATAGGGGGTCATATGATTGTTGGGTTTTTCTCTGTATCTACTGTACAATATAAAGTGCCTTGAGGCGACTTTTGTTGTGATTTGGCGCTATATAAATAAAATTGAATTGAATTGAAATGCCCTCACTGTGATCTTAGTCTTCTTAAAAAACACAAGGCTCACATGATGAGGAGGCATTCAAACAGATCAATATATGTTTGCCTGGCCTGTCATCTGCACTGTGTTTGTGTACAGGGACTTCCTTCTCTTTGCTTTTCAGTTTGCAGAGGACATGGAGCTCTTTTTAAAAGCATGTGCTGACGAGCAGGGACTACGGGTCAATGTGATGTTTGACATTTAATGGACAGATGAAGGCACTGGCTGTTTGTTTTTTGTTTTTTTTTATGTGTTGTTGGGTTTTTTTTGTTGTTGTTGTTTTCTTTAAGGAGTGCTACCGCAGGTCATTCTTACCAGCAGCTGTCAGATTCTGTAACAGTAGGGTGGACATTAGGTAAGGCTGCACTTTTTGCAGCGATCTCGTATAGAAAACTATTCCGTGCGTATATAAAACAGGTCCGCGGCTCCGAACCGTAGTAAAGGGACCTCTGGCTAATATGTCGGGTTTGTGTCGGGTTCATAGCCGAAAACTAGCTTTACTTTGTTGTCTGGGTCAACTTTGCTAGCGAGAGACAGAGAGAGACGTTGAAAGGCTGCTCCAACGGAACTTATTGTTTCGGAGGAAAACACGAACACAGTGTACAGTCGAGTCTTAATAGCTTACTTACAACTGGACTACACTGCCCATGAGGCTACATTCTTAAGGGCTATGCCTGTAACACTCTGCCTATTATCTTCATATTAAATGAGTTTTTGAATAATAATTTTAAACAATATTTCTTCAAGTCATTATGAGGGCTGCAAGTAGGGGTGACATGGGCCGTGAGATTGAGACACAGACATTAGAGCGTCTTAATGCATGTTTTGTTTGGGTTTCCACCGGCGTGGAATTACCAGAAATAGAGAGAGCATAGCCTAACATATGAAACAGGAAAATACCGCCCTGTAATCCATTTATTTCAACAAAGTAACTGTATTCTGAATACCACCTTTTTAGACGGTAACTGTAACGGAATACAGTTACTCCTTTTTTGTATTTTAAATACGTAACACCGGTACATGTACTCTGTTACTCCCCAACACTGCCTGTAAAGCGCTCACTAACAAAACAGGAAACTGAATATCTGCTGAAACTGATCAGAGCCCCTGGAGCTGTAACCAAATTGGACCACCTTAAAGGTTACTGGCAAGTCTTCTTAACTGAACATGCTTCCAACATTTCAGCCTTTGTGACATCAGATGACTTTTTATAGTCTCATTGCATTTGATATCAGTAATGCTCATGTTACCTTTCAGAGGCTGATAAAGTTCTGAGTGGCCTCTCCAACTGCAGTGCCTATTTGGATGACCTGGTGGTTTATCCGGAAACTCGGCAAGATCATTTGCAAATGCTACGCCAAGTATTTCACCATTTGGCTCAACCTGCTCTGACTCTCAACCTGGCAAAGTGTGAATTTGCCAAGGCCACTGTGACATACTTAGGCAGGGAAGTGGGACATGGTCAGGTACGGTCCATGAATTTCAACTTTGTTGCAATTAATGATTATTCCACAACTAAAACAAGGCGTGAGCTGCATAGGTTTCTGGGAATGGTTGGTTATTACAGCAAATCTGCAGAAATTTCTCCTCCATAGTCCAACCACTAACCATTAACTAGTCTTAATTGCCCCTTGGGGATAAATAAAGTCTTTCTGATTCTAATCTACTGTCCAAAGATTGATTTTGTTTGGTCAGGTGAGTGTCAGGGTGCTTTTGAAAGTGCTAAATCCCTCCTTTGCCACACCCCATGCTCGCTGCACCTGAGTTGACCTGACCTTTCAAATTGGAAGTTGGGGCTGGAGCAGTGCTGTTGCAGGAAGATGTGCAGGGTTTGGACTGCCCCGTTTGCTATTTCTCCTGCAAGTTTAACAAAAATCAGCTCAATTATTCCACTATTGAAAAGGAAACTATGGCTTTGTTGTTGGCTCTTCAGCACCTCCAAGTTTACCTGCAGTCCAGTATTTTGCCTATCGTTGTGCACACTGATCGTTTTCCTTTCACGTATATTCAACAACAACCAGGGCCTCATGTGACAGGCTCTGCTGACGCAGGAATACACTCTAGGCATTCGACATAAGAACGGAACTGAAAATATTCTGGCTGATGACCTTTTCAGGTTGTGAGTATGATTTTGGTTTTTGTTTTTCATAAGCTGCAAACCCTGTTTTTTAATTTAACCTGAAGGGGGCTTGTCCGGGATTGCAGTTTTTCATCCGATTATAAACTACAGATGATGGAATCACTTAAACTGTTGAAGCTATTCAATCACAAAGTCTTTCACAGATAGCTGAACACTCGACATCTTTACTTCTAAGATTTGTTATTGCATCAAAGTTAAAATTGGCACCAGTGAGGTTTCTCAACATTTCATATGTTTTCTTGGCTTCACAATTTAATTTTCTGAGTGGAAAGGTTTGCGCTTGATGCTTTCTGGCAGAAATTTAATCTTATTATTTTCAATGTTTTGGCATTTGATGAGGTTTAAGCAAAGATCTTGTCTTGGGTTAAAATTTAAGTTTTCAGCAATGCTTACCATATTTAGAGAGCCCGATTGGCAACAAGCATTAAAAGTAACCTTCCCCTGATGTCTACTCTGAAATCACAGCAGCAGTAACTTTGCAGCAGGTCTATGAAGCATGGAGTTGTTGGAAGATTATGTCTTATTTATTATCTTTCAAAATACATAAGCATGTGTGTTAGCACTGACCTCAGGCTGTTATTAACTATCAAATCGTCCATACAGTCTTCCAAAAACACCTGGGGAAAAAACAATAACCTGCTAAAGATTACATGTAGTAGATGAGCAGATGCAAGCTGATAGTGTCACAGTAAGAAGATGCTCCAGTGACAGTGCAGAGTCACATTTAGTTAAATAACCAGAATATTAAAAAACATATAAACAGAGTTCATTGATACTGCTGCAGCCTCTAGAAAGCAGAATAAGAAACAGATCCCGTACATAGCCAAAGTTACCTGAAAGCTCGTGGTTCACCTGAAAGTTAAAACCCGGCAGCTCCGGATCTACTTCCTAAATTTTGGACAGGAAGTAGATAAACAGCAGTCTGGTGCATCTTTCCAACTTTTCTTTGTTTAATCAATTAATAAATGTATTGATGAGCTGAGATTATGTGATAGCATTATTTTACATATAGAAACAAGCAACCAATCAGGTGAAAGCATGTCCCAGCAGTGTGCCAGTCGGTGACAGTGTGGACAGATGTTTGCCGTGCAGAATCTGTCACGTAAATCGTACCATCGTGGGTGCGCCCGCTGAGCACTGTCCATAATAATCCTTTGCTGTGAGCCTCCAGCTGGTGGTTTAAATCTTCATGTTTACTTTTTATTCACATTTTGATAAATACTGTAAATGTTCTGCTGGTTGTGACTCTGGATTTCTCTCAGCTTCATTTGGTTCCAGTCCAGGCCTGGTCCGAGTGCGGCGACGGGACACAGAGCTCGGAGTCAGAGTCTGACTCCCCCTCAGCGATGTAGGACCGGACGGCGGTGCAGCAGGCAGCTCCTCCCCCACCGTGGTGATCTCCCAGGTTGTTGGAGGAGTAGAATCCATTGTTGAGGAAGTCCAGGTTGTCCCTGGACTGGGAGATGGAGAAGCCACTGAAAGAACGCTCCAGCTCCTCGTGGTCCACCGATGGAATGGAGATAGAGGTGTCACTGTCAGGCTTCCCCTCCTCGCCTCCTCCTCCCATCCCATTGGACCCCTCTCCTGCCCTCTCCTGTTTCTCCGCCCCCCCTCGGTCTCCGGTGCTGTGTCGGTTCGATCGGTTCCCACCGTGTCTCTCCCCGGATGGAGGAGGGGGCAGTCGAACCAGTGACCCATCCCCCACCGGACTTGGAGTATTACCCTGGCTACAATGAGGAGGGGGCGGAGCCTGCTGGTGGAGCTGGGAGCTGATGGGCTGCCAGGAGGTGGAGGGAGGACATGCGGGGGGATTGTAGTCCCTGTGTCCGGTGGAGCTGCTGGAGCGAACCATCCTCATCACAACCCGAGCCTTCTCCGCATGTTCACCTGGCAACCCTCTGTGCAAGATGTAAACACGTTAGTAAGTAACCGCCATTTTATCAACAGGCAGTTCTGAGATTATCAAAAGGAAGTTGTTTATGAACAGCCAGATCTGAGGTCAAGTGGAAGATAACAGATTCCTTTTTGCTAAAGCATATAGTTGGGGCTGGACCAGGTGACCCTGAATCCTCCCTTAGTTATGCTGCAATAGACGTAGGCTGCCGGGGGATTCCCATGATGCACTGGGTGTTTCTTCTTCACTAACTATGTGTTAATAGACCTCTCTGCACTGAATCACACTTGTTATTAATCTCTGTCTCTCTTCCACAGCATGTCTTTATCCTGTCTTCCTTCTTTCACCCCAACCGGTCGCAGCAGATGGCCCCGCCCCTCCCTGAGCCTGGTTCTGCCGGAGGTTTCTTCCTGTTAAAAGGGAGTTTTTCCTTCCCACTGTCACCAAAGTGCTTGCTCACAGGGGGTCATATGATTGTTGGGTTTTTCTCTGTATGTGTTATTGTAGGGTCTACCTTACAATATAAAGCGCCTTGAGGCGACTGTTGTTGTCATTTGGCGCTGTATAAATAAACTGAATTTAATTGAATTGGATGGTCGGGCCTTCAGGTCAGGTTCAAGTTAGATTAAAATTGGGAAACATTTATTATATTTTTCTCATCACTACTGTGACTTTGATGACGTTACCCTTTACTTGTATTTTCATTTACATTAATGACATGATGAACAAATAAAAAGACACTGACTGCATGATCTTGGCGATGGATTGGCTCTTCTCCAGCTGATCCACTGGACTGTGATAGGGTGGTGCTGGGTCTGGCTCCTTGGATCCAAAGTAGGCGTCGGTCTCAGCCTGAGGGATTCCCATTCGCTGGATGTAGATATTAACCAAAAAGTCGAGCTTTCTCTCCATGGACAGGACCTAAGGGAGAAAACACCAGCAAAACAGACTCATGTCTGAAACCATAGCAGAAAAGCCACCAGGTGTACTCTTTATAGTCTGTTGGTTACCTGCTTCTCCACCTTCCCCAGGCGTCCCATCATGCTCGGGTCTTCAGGTAGCTCCTCACTGGCTGCTTTGGGACGATCCTTATCTGCAATTGGTGTTCCTCTGCCAACGATCTGATCCACCCTGCCAGTCAGGAGACAGAGTGAGTCAAGCTGTTCAAAACCTCATAAAGTCTTACCTCATGCAGTTTTACCTAGACTGGAGGTTCTTGATACGGGCAAGCATGTCCAGGTGTCCGGCTGAATACTGTTCAATCACATCCATGACATCATAGGGACGAAGACTTTCCTTAAACTTCCTCTTGGATAC